>NW_027366304.1:0-75747 GCF_046119375.1 Phyllobates terribilis | reverse complement strand
ATTCTGAAATTTTTTGCTTTTTCCTGTTAATCCTAGCATGATAAAGAAGATTCAAAGAGAGTGAGATGCCAGCTCCTTTCATTCAGTCAGTAGCTTCAAACATTTCTGGTATATGAAAAACATGTTTTTCAATGGCAAAAATCAATGAATATTGTAAATGCACAAACAGTAATATCTCCACATTGCAAGGTGCAATTCTGAAATTTTTTGCTTTTTCCTGCTAATCCTAGCATGATAAAGAAGATTCAAAGAGAGTGAGATGCCAGCTCCTTTCATTCAGTCAGTAGCTTCAAACATTTCTGGTATATGAAAAACGTTTTTCAATGGCAAAAATCAATGAATATTGTAAATGCACAAACAGTAATATCTCCACATTGCAAGGTGCAATTCTGAAATTTTTTGCTTTTTCCTGCTAATCCTAGCATGATAAAGAAGATTCAAAGAGAGTGAGATGCCAGCTCCTTTCATTCAGTCAGTAGCTTCAAACATTTCTGGTATATGAAAAACATGTTTTTCAATGGCAAAAATCAATGAATATTGTAAATGCACAAACAGTAATATCTCCACATTGCACGGTGCAATTCTGAAATTTTTAGCTTTTTCCTGTTAATCCTAGCATGATAAAGAAGATTCAAAGAGAGTGAGATGCCAGCTCCTTTCATTCAGTCAGTAGCTTCAAACATTTCTGGTATATGAAAAACGTTTTTCAATGGCAAAAATCAATGAATATTGTAAATGCACAAACAGTAATATCTCCACATTGCAAGGTGCAATTCTGAAATTTTTTGCTTTTTCCTGCTAATCCTAGCATGATAAAGAAGATTCAAAGAGAGTGAGATGCCAGCTCCTTTCATTCAGTCAGTAGCTTCAAACATTTCTGGTATATGAAAAACATGTTTTTCAATGGCAAAAATCAATGAATATTGTAAATGCACAAACAGTAATATCTCCACATTGCACAGTGCAATTCTGAAATTTTTAGCTTTTTCCTGTTAATCCTAGCATGATAAAGAAGATTCAAAGAGAGTGAGATGCCAGCTCCTTTCATTCAGTCAGTAGCTTCAAACATTTCTGGTATATGAAAAACATGTTTTTCAATGGCAAAAATCAATGAATATTGTAAATGCACAAACAGTAATATCTCCACATTGCAAGGTGCAATTCTGAAATTTTTTGCTTTTTCCTGTTAATCCTAGCATGATAAAGAAGATTCAAAGAGAGTGAGATGCCAGCTCCTTTCATTCAGTCAGTAGCTTCAAACATTTCTGGTATATGAAAAACATGTTTTTCAATGGCAAAAATCAATGAATATTGTAAATGCACAAACAGTAATATCTCCACATTGCAAGGTGCAATTCTGAAATTTTTTGCTTTTTCCTGCTAATCCTAGCATGATAAAGAAGATTCAAAGAGAGTGAGATGCCAGCTCCTTTCATTCAGTCAGTAGCTTCAAACATTTCTGGTATATGAAAAACGTTTTTCAATGGCAAAAATCAATGAATATTGTAAATGCACAAACAGTAATATCTCCACATTGCAAGGTGCAATTCTGAAATTTTTTGCTTTTTACTGTTAATCCTAGCATGATAAAGAAGATTCAAAGAGAGTGAGATGCCAGCTCCTTTCATTCAATCAGTAGCTTCAAACATTTCTGGTATATGAAAAACATGTTTTTCAATGGCAAAAATCAATGAATATTGTAAATGCACAAACAGTAATATCTCCACATTGCAAGGTGCAATTCTGAAATTTTTTGCTTTTTCCTGCTAATCCTAGCATGATAAAGAAGATTCAAAGAGAGTGAGATGCCAGCTCCTTTCATTCAGTCAGTAGCTTCAAACATTTCTGGTATATGAAAAACATGTTTTTCAATGGCAAAAATCAATGAATATTGTAAATGCACAAACAGTAATATCTCCACATTGCACTGTGCAATTCTGAAATTTTTAGCTTTTTCCTGTTAATCCTAGCATGATAAAGAAGATTCAAAGAGAGTGAGATGCCAGCTCCTTTCATTCAGTCAGTAGCTTCAAACATTTCTGGTATATGAAAAACATGTTTTTCAATGGCAAAAATCAATGAATATTGTAAATGCACAAACAGTAATATCTCCACATTGCACGGTGCAATTCTGAAATTTTTACCTTTTTCCTGTTAATCCTAGCATGATAAAGAAGATTCAAAGAGAGTGAGATGCCAGCTCCTTTCATTCAGTCAGTAGCTTCAAACATTTCTGGTATATGAAAAACATGTTTTTCAATGGCAAAAATCAATGAATATTGTAAATGCACAAACAGTAATATCTCCACATTGCAAGGTGCAATTCTGAAATTTTTTGCTTTTTCCTGTTAATCCTAGCATGATAAAGAAGATTCAAAGAGAGTGAGATGCCAGCTCCTTTCATTCAGTCAGTAGCTTCAAACATTTCTGGTATATGAAAAACATGTTTTTCAATGGCAAAAATCAATGAATATTGTAAATGCACAAACAGTAATATCTCCACATTGCAAGGTGCAATTCTGAAATTTTTTGCTTTTTCCTGCTAATCCTAGCATGATAAAGAAGATTCAAAGAGAGTGAGATGCCAGCTCCTTTCATTCAGTCAGTAGCTTCAAACATTTCTGGTATATGAAAAACGTTTTTCAATGGCAAAAATCAATGAATATTGTAAATGCACAAACAGTAATATCTCCACATTGCAAGGTGCAATTCTGAAATTTTTTGCTTTTTCCTGCTAATCCTAGCATGATAAAGAAGATTCAAAGAGAGTGAGATGCCAGCTCCTTTCATTCAGTCAGTAGCTTCAAACATTTCTGGTATATGAAAAACATGTTTTTCAATGGCAAAAATCAATGAATATTGTAAATGCACAAACAGTAATATCTCCACATTGCACGGTGCAATTCTGAAATTTTTAGCTTTTTCCTGTTAATCCTAGCATGATAAAGAAGATTCAAAGAGAGTGAGATGCCAGCTCCTTTCATTCAGTCAGTAGCTTCAAACATTTCTGGTATATGAAAAACGTTTTTCAATGGCAAAAATCAATGAATATTGTAAATGCACAAACAGTAATATCTCCACATTGCAAGGTGCAATTCTGAAATTTTTTGCTTTTTCCTGTTAATCCTAGCATGATAAAGAAGATTCAAAGAGAGTGAGATGCCAGCTCCTTTCATTCAGTCAGTAGCTTCAAACATTTCTGGTATATGAAAAACATGTTTTTCAATGGCAAAAATCAATGAATATTGTAAATGCACAAACAGTAATATTTCCGCATTGCAAGGTGCAATTCTGAAATTTTTTGCTTTTTCCTGCTAATCCTAGCATGATAAAGAAGATTCAAAGAGAGTGAGATGCCAGCTCCTTTCATTCAGTCAGTAGCTTCAAACATTTCTGGTATATGCAAAAACATGTTTTTCAATGGCAAAAATCAATGAATATTGTAAATGCACAAACAGTAATATCTCCACATTGCACGGTGCAATTCTGAAATTTTTAGCTTTTTCCTGTTAATCCTAGCATGATAAAGAAGATTCAAAGAGAGTGAGATGCCAGCTCCTTTCATTCAGTCAGTAGCTTCAAACATTTCTGGTATATGAAAAACATGTTTTTCAATGGCAAAAATCAATGAATATTGTAAATGCACAAACAGTAATATCTCCACATTGCAAGGTGCAATTCTGAAATTTTTTGCTTTTTCCTGCTAATCCTAGCATGATAAAGAAGATTCAAAGAGAGTGAGATGCCAGCTCCTTTCATTCAGTCAGTAGCTTCAAACATTTCTGGTATATGAAAAACATGTTTTTCAATGGCAAAAATCAATGAATATTGTAAATGCACAAACAGTAATATCTCCACATTGCAAGGTGCAATTCTGAAATTTTTTGCTTTTTCCTGTTAATCCTAGCATGATAAAGAAGATTCAAAGAGAGTGAGATGCCAGCTCCTTTCATTCAGTCAGTAGCTTCAAACATTTCTGGTATATGAAAAACATGTTTTTCAA
Source organism: Phyllobates terribilis (assembly GCF_046119375.1). Lineage (NCBI taxonomy): Eukaryota > Metazoa > Chordata > Amphibia > Anura > Dendrobatidae > Phyllobates > Phyllobates terribilis. The sequence goes on along the minus strand of NW_027366304.1, from coordinate 71,744 downwards.
TGGCAAAAATCAATGAATATTGTAAATGCACAAACAGTAATATCTCCACATTGCACGGTGCAATTCTGAAATTTTTAGCTTTTTCCTGTTAATCCTAGCATGATAAAGAAGATTCAAAGAGAGTGAGATGCCAGCTCCTTTCATTCAGTCAGTAGCTTCAAACATTTCTGGTATATGAAAAACATGTTTTTCAATGGCAAAAATCAATGAATATTGTAAATGCACAAACAGTAATATCTCCACATTGCAAGGTGCAATTCTGAAATTTTTTGCTTTTTCCTGTTAATCCTAGCATGATAAAGAAGATTCAAAGAGAGTGAGATGCCAGCTCCTTTCATTCAGTCAGTAGCTTCAAACATTTCTGGTATATGAAAAACATGTTTTTCAATGGCAAAAATCAATGAATATTGTAAATGCACAAACAGTAATATCTCCGCATTGCAAGGTGCAATTCTGAAATTTTTTGCTTTTTCCTGCTAATCCTAGCATGATAAAGAAGATTCAAAGAGAGTGAGATGCCAGCTCCTTTCATTCAGTCAGTAGCTTCAAACATTTCTGGTATATGAAAAACATGTTTTTCAATGGCAAAAATCAATGAATATTGTAAATGCACAAACAGTAATATCTCCACATTGCACGGTGCAATTCTGAAATTTTTAGCTTTTTCCTGTTAATCCTAGCATGATAAAGAAGATTCAAAGAGAGTGAGATGCCAGCTCCTTTCATTCAGTCAGTAGCTTCAAACATTTCTGGTATATGAAAAACATGTTTTTCAATGGCAAAAATCAATGAATATTGTAAATGCACAAACAGTAATATCTCCACATTGCAAGGTGCAATTCTGAAATTTTTTGCTTTTTCCTGCTAATCCTAGCATGATAAAGAAGATTCAAAGAGAGTGAGATGCCAGCTCCTTTCATTCAGTCAGTAGCTTCAAACATTTCTGGTATATGAAAAACATGTTTTTCAATGGCAAAAATCAATGAATATTGTAAATGCACAAACAGTAATATCTCCACATTGCAAGGTGCAATTCTGAAATTTTTTGCTTTTTCCTGTTAATCCTAGCATGATAAAGAAGATTCAAAGAGAGTGAGATGCCAGCTCCTTTCATTCAGTCAGTAGCTTCAAACATTTCTGGTATATGAAAAACGTTTTTCAATGGCAAAAATCAATGAATATTGTAAATGCACAAACAGTAATATCTCCACATTGCAAGGTGCAATTCTGAAATTTTTTGCTTTTTCCTGCTAATCCTAGCATGATAAAGAAGATTCAAAGAGAGTGAGATGCCAGCTCCTTTCATTCAGTCAGTAGCTTCAAACATTTCTGGTATATGAAAAACGTTTTTCAATGGCAAAAATCAATGAATATTGTAAATGCACAAACAGTAATATCTCCACATTGCAAGGTGCAATTCTGAAATTTTTTGCTTTTTCCTGTTAATCCTAGCATGATAAAGAAGATTCAAAGAGAGTGAGATGCCAGCTCCTTTCATTCAGTCAGTAGCTTCAAACATTTCTGGTATATGAAAAACATGTTTTTCAATGGCAAAAATCAATGAATATTGTAAATGCACAAACAGTAATATCTCCGCATTGCAAGGTGCAATTCTGAAATTTTTTGCTTTTTCCTGCTAATCCTAGCATGATAAAGAAGATTCAAAGAGAGTGAGATGCCAGCTCCTTTCATTCAGTCAGTAGCTTCAAACATTTCTGGTATATGAAAAACATGTTTTTCAATGGCAAAAATCAATGAATATTGTAAATGCACAAACAGTAATATCTCCACATTGCACGGTGCAATTCTGAAATTTTTAGCTTTTTCCTGTTAATCCTAGCATGATAAAGAAGATTCAAAGAGAGTGAGATGCCAGCTCCTTTCATTCAGTCAGTAGCTTCAAACATTTCTGGTATATGAAAAACGTTTTTCAATGGCAAAAATCAATGAATATTGTAAATGCACAAACAGTAATATCTCCACATTGCAAGGTGCAATTCTGAAATTTTTTGCTTTTTCCTGCTAATCCTAGCATGATAAAGAAGATTCAAAGAGAGTGAGATGCCAGCTCCTTTCATTCAGTCAGTAGCTTCAAACATTTCTGGTATATGAAAAACATGTTTTTCAATGGCAAAAATCAATGAATATTGTAAATGCACAAACAGTAATATCTCCACATTGCACGGTGCAATTCTGAAATTTTTTGCTTTTTCCTGTTAATCCTAGCATGATAAAGAAGATTCAAAGAGAGTGAGATGCCAGCTCCTTTCATTCAGTCAGTAGCTTCAAACATTTCTGGTATATGAAAAACATGTTTTTCAATGGCAAAAATCAATGAATATTGTAAATGCACAAACAGTAATATCTCCACATTGCACGGTGCAATTCTGAAATTTTTAGCTTTTTCCTGTTAATCCTAGCATGATAAAGAAGATTCAAAGAGAGTGAGATGCCAGCTCCTTTCATTCAGTCAGTAGCTTCAAACATTTCTGGTATATGAAAAACATGTTTTTCAATGGCAAAAATCAATGAATATTGTAAATGCACAAACAGTAATATCTCCACATTGCAAGGTGCAATTCTGAAATTTTTTGCTTTTTCCTGCTAATCCTAGCATGATAAAGAAGATTCAAAGAGAGTGAGATGCCAGCTCCTTTCATTCAGTCAGTAGCTTCAAACATTTCTGGTATATGAAAAACGTTTTTCAATGGCAAAAATCAATGAATATTGTAAATGCACAAACAGTAATATCTCCACATTGCACGGTGCAATTCTGAAATTTTTAGCTTTTTCCTGTTAATCCTAGCATGATAAAGAAGATTCAAAGAGAGTGAGATGCCAGCTCCTTTCATTGTCAGTAGCTTCAAACATTTCTGGTATATGAAAAACATGTTTTTCAATGGCAAAAATCAATGAATATTGTAAATGCACAAACAGTAATATCTCCACATTGCAAGGTGCAATTCTGAAATTTTTTGCTTTTTCCTGTTAATCCTAGCATGATAAAGAAGATTCAAAGAGAGTGAGATGCCAGCTCCTTTCATTCAGTCAGTAGCTTCAAACATTTCTGGTATATGAAAAACATGTTTTTCAATGGCAAAAATCAATGAATATTGTAAATGCACAAACAGTAATATCTCCACATTGCAAGGTGCAATTCTGAAATTTTTTGCTTTTTCCTGCTAATCCTAGCATGATAAAGAAGATTCAAAGAGAGTGAGATGCCAGCTCCTTTCATTCAGTCAGTAGCTTCAAACATTTCTGGTATATGAAAAACATGTTTTTCAATGGCAAAAATCAATGAATATTGTAAATGCACAAACAGTAATATCTCCACATTGCAAGGTGCAATTCTGAAATTTTTTGCTTTTTCCTGTTAATCCTAGCATGATAAAGAAGATTCAAAGAGAGTGAGATGCCAGCTCCTTTCATTCAGTCAGTAGCTTCAAACATTTCTGGTATATGAAAAACATGTTTTTCAATGGCAAAAATCAATGAATATTGTAAATGCACAAACAGTAATATCTCCACATTGCAAGGTGCAATTCTGAAATTTTTTGCTTTTTCCTGCTAATCCTAGCATGATAAAGAAGATTCAAAGAGAGTGAGATGCCAGCTCCTTTCATTCAGTCAGTAGCTTCAAACATTTCTGGTATATGAAAAACGTTTTTCAATGGCAAAAATCAATGAATATTGTAAATGCACAAACAGTAATATCTCCACATTGCACGGTGCAATTCTGAAATTTTTAGCTTTTTCCTGTTAATCCTAGCATGATAAAGAAGATTCAAAGAGAGTGAGATGCCAGCTCCTTTCATTCAGTCAGTAGCTTCAAACATTTCTGGTATATGAAAAACATGTTTTTCAATGGCAAAAATCAATGAATATTGTAAATGCACAAACAGTAATATCTCCACATTGCACGGTGCAATTCTGAAATTTTTAGCTTTTTCCTGTTAATCCTAGCATGATAAAGAAGATTCAAAGAGAGTGAGATGCCAGCTCCTTTCATTCAGTCAGTAGCTTCAAACATTTCTGGTATATGAAAAACGTTTTTCAATGGCAAAAATCAATGAATATTGTAAATGCACAAACAGTAATATCTCCACATTGCACGGTGCAATTCTGAAATTTTTAGCTTTTTCCTGTTAATCCTAGCATGATAAAGAAGATTCAAAGAGAGTGAGATGCCAGCTCCTTTCATTCAGTCAGTAGCTTCAAACATTTCTGGTATATGAAAAACATGTTTTTCAATGGCAAAAATCAATGAATATTGTAAATGCACAAACAGTAATATCTCCACATTGCAAGGTGCAATTCTGAAATTTTTTGCTTTTTCCTGCTAATCCTAGCATGATAAAGAAGATTCAAAGAGAGTGAGATGCCAGCTCCTTTCATTCAGTCAGTAGCTTCAAACATTTCTGGTATATGAAAAACATGTTTTTCAATGGCAAAAATCAATGAATATTGTAAATGCACAAACAGTAATATCTCCACATTGCACGGTGCAATTCTGAAATTTTTAGCTTTTTCCTGTTAATCCTAGCATGATAAAGAAGATTCAAAGAGAGTGAGATGCCAGCTCCTTTCAGTCAGTAGCTTCAAACATTTCTGGTATATGAAAAACGTTTTTCAATGGCAAAAATCAATGAATATTGTAAATGCACAAACAGTAATATCTCCACATTGCAAGGTGCAATTCTGAAATTTTTTGCTTTTTCCTGTTAATCCTAGCATGATAAAGACGATTCAAAGAGAGTGAGATGCCAGCTCCTTTCATTCAGTCAGTAGCTTCAAACATTTCTGGTATATGAAAAACATGTTTTTCAATGGCAAAAATCAATGAATATTGTAAATGCACAAACAGTAATATCTCCACATTGCACGGTGCAATTCTGAAATTTTTAGCTTTTTCCTGTTAATCCTAGCATGATAAAGAAGATTCAAAGAGAGTGAGATGCCAGCTCCTTTCATTCAGTCAGTAGCTTCAAACATTTCTGGTATATGAAAAACATGTTTTTCAATGGCAAAAATCAATGAATATTGTAAATGCACAAACAGTAATATCTCCACATTGCAAGGTGCAATTCTGAAATTTTTTGCTTTTTCCTGCTAATCCTAGCATGATAAAGAAGATTCAAAGAGAGTGAGATGCCAGCTCCTTTCATTCAGTCAGTAGCTTCAAACATTTCTGGTATATGAAAAACATGTTTTTCAATGGCAAAAATCAATGAATATTGTAAATGCACAAACAGTAATATCTCCGCATTGCAAGGTGCAATTCTGAAATTTTTTGCTTTTTCCTGCTCCTCTTAGCATGATAAAGAAGATTCAAAGAGAGTGAGATGCCAGCTCCTTTCATTCAGTCAGTAGCTTCAATCATTTCTGGATGTTTTTCAATGGCAAAAATCAATGAATATTGTAAATGCACAAACTGTAATTTCTCCGCATTGCAAGGTGCAGTTCTGAAATTTTTTGCTTTTTCCTGCTCCTCTTAGCATGATAAAGAAGATTCAAAGAGAGTGAGATGCCAGCTCCTTTCATTCAGTCAGTAGCTTCAATCATTTCTGGACGTTTTTCAGTGGCAAAAATCAATGAATATTGTAAATGCACAAACAGTAATTTCTCCGCATTGCAAGGTGCAATTCTGAAATTTTTTGCTTTTTCCTGCTCCTCTTAGCATCATAAGGAAGATTCAAAGAGAGTGAGATGCCAGCTCCTTTCATTCAGTCAGTACCTTCAATCATTTCTGGACGTTTTTCAATGGCAAAAATCAATGAATATTGTAAATGCACAAACAGTAATTTCTCCGCATTGCAAGGTGCAATTCTGAAATTTTTTGCTTTTTCCCGCTCCTCTTAGCATGATAAAGAAGATTCAAAGAGAGTGAGGTGCCAGCTCCTTTCATTCAGTCAGTAGCTTCAAACATTTCTGGTATATGAATAACATGTTTTTCAATGGCAAAAATCAATGAATATTGTAAATGCACAAACAGTAATTTCTCCGCATTGCAAGGTGCAATTCTGAAATTTTTTGATTTTTCCTGCTCCTCTTAGCATGATAAAGAAGATTCAAAGAGAGTGAGATGCCAGCTCCTTTCATTCAGTCAGTAGCTTCAATCATTTCTGGACGTTTTTCAATGGCAAAAATCAATGAATATTGTAAATGCACAAACAGTAATTTCTCCGCATTGCAAGGTGCAATTCTGAAATTTTTTGCTTTTTCCTGCTCCTCTTAGCATGATAAAGAAGATTCCAAGTGAGTGAGATGCCAGCTCCTTTCATTCAGTCAGTAGCTTCAATCATTTCTGGACGTTTTTCAATGGCAAAAATCAATGAATATTGTAAATGCACAAACAGTAATTTCTCCGCATTGCAAGGTGCAATTCTGAAATTTTTTGCTTTTTCCTGCTCCTCTTAGCATGATAAAGAAGATTCAAAGAGAGTGAGATGCCAGCTCCTTTCATTCAGTCAGTAGCTTCAAACATTTCTGGTATATGAATAACATGTTTTTCAATGGCAAAAATCAATGAATATTGTAAATGCACAAACAGTAATTTCTCCGCATTGCAAGGTGCAAGTCTGAAATTTTTTGCTTTTTCCTGCTCCTCTTAGCATGATAAAGAAGATTCAAAGAGAGTGAGATGCCAGTTACTTTCATTCAGTCAGTAGCTTCAATCATTTCTGGACGTTTTTCAATGGTAAAAATCAATGAATATTGTAAATGCACAAACAGTAATTTCTCCACATTGCAAGGTGCAATTCTGAAATTTTTTGCTTTTTCCTGCTAATCCTAGCATGATAAAGAAGATTCAAAGAGAGTGAGATGCCAGCTCCTTTCATTCAGTCAGTAGCTTCAAACATTTCTGGTATATGAAAAACATGTTTTTCAATGGCAAAAATCAATGAATATTGTAAATGCACAAACAGTAATATCTCCACATTGCAAGGTGCAATTCTGAAATTTTTTGCTTTTTCCTGTTAATCCTAGCATGATAAAGAAGATTCAGAGTGAGATGCCAGCTCCTTTCATTCAGTCAGTAGCTTCAAACATTTCTGGTATATGAAAAACATGTTTTTCAATGGCAAAAATCAATGAATATTGTAAATGCACAAACAGTAATATCTCCACATTGCACGGTGCAATTCTGAAATTTTTAGCTTTTTCCTGTTAATCCTAGCATGATAAAGAAGATTCAAAGAGAGTGAGATGCCAGCTCCTTTCATTCAGTCAGTAGCTTCAAACATTTCTGGTATATGAAAAACATGTTTTTCAATGGCAAAAATCAATGAATATTGTAAATGCACAAACAGTAATATCTCCACATTGCAAGGTGCAATTCTGAAATTTTTTGCTTTTTCCTGTTAATCCTACCATGATAAAGAAGATTCAAAGAGAGTGAGATGCCAGCTCCTTTCATTCAGTCAGTAGCTTCAAACATTTCTGGTATATGAAAAACATGTTTTTCAATGGCAAAAATCAATGAATATTGTAAATGCACAAACAGTAATATCTCCACATTGCAAGGTGCAATTCTGAAATTTTTTGCTTTTTCCTGCTAATCCTAGCATGATAAAGAAGATTCAGAGAGTGAGATGCCAGCTCCTTTCATTCAGTCAGTAGCTTCAAACATTTCTGGTATATGAAAAACGTTTTTCAATGGCAAAAATCAATGAATATTGTAAATGCACAAACAGTAATATCTCCACATTGCAAGGTGCAATTCTGAAATTTTTTGCTTTTTCCTGCTAATCCTAGCATGATAAAGAAGATTCAAAGAGAGTGAGATGCCAGCTCCTTTCATTCAGTCAGTAGCTTCAAACATTTCTGGTATATGAAAAACATGTTTTTCAATGGCAAAAATCAATGAATATTGTAAATGCACAAACAGTAATATCTCCACATTGCAAGGTGCAATTCTGAAATTTTTTGCTTTTTCCTGTTAATCCTAGCATGATAAAGAAGATTCAAAGAGAGTGAGATGCCAGCTCCTTTCATTCAGTCAGTAGCTTCAAACATTTCTGGTATATGAAAAACATGTTTTTCAATGGCAAAAATCAATGAATATTGTAAATGCACAAACAGTAATATCTCCACATTGCACGGTGCAATTCTGAAATTTTTAGCTTTTTCCTGTTAATCCTAGCATGATAAAGAAGATTCAAAGAGAGTGAGATGCCAGCTCCTTTCATTCAGTCAGTAGCTTCAAACATTTCTGGTATATGAAAAACATGTTTTTCAATGGCAAAAATCAATGAATATTGTAAATGCACAAACAGTAATATCTCCACATTGCAAGGTGCAATTCTGAAATTTTTTGCTTTTTCCTGTTAATCCTACCATGATAAAGAAGATTCAAAGAGAGTGAGATGCCAGCTCCTTTCATTCAGTCAGTAGCTTCAAACATTTCTGGTATATGAAAAACATGTTTTTCAATGGCAAAAATCAATGAATATTGTAAATGCACAAACAGTAATATCTCCACATTGCAAGGTGCAATTCTGAAATTTTTTGCTTTTTCCTGCTAATCCTAGCATGATAAAGAAGATTCAAAGAGAGTGAGATGCCAGCTCCTTTCATTCAGTCAGTAGCTTCAAACATTTCTGGTATATGAAAAACGTTTTTCAATGGCAAAAATCAATGAATATTGTAAATGCACAAACAGTAATATCTCCACATTGCAAGGTGCAATTCTGAAATTTTTTGCTTTTTCCTGCTAATCCTAGCATGATAAAGAAGATTCAAAGAGAGTGAGATGCCAGCTCCTTTCATTCAGTCAGTAGCTTCAAACATTTCTGGTATATGAAAAACATGTTTTTCAATGGCAAAAATCAATGAATATTGTAAATGCACAAACAGTAATATCTCCACATTGCACGGTGCAATTCTGAAATTTTTAGCTTTTTCCTGTTAATCCTAGCATGATAAAGAAGATTCAAAGAGAGTGAGATGCCAGCTCCTTTCATTCAGTCAGTAGCTTCAATCATTTCTGGACGTTTTTCAGTGGCAAAAATCAATGAATATTGTAAATGCACAAACAGTAATTTCTCCGCATTGCAAGGTGCAATTCTGAAATTTTTTGCTTTTTCCTGCTCCTCTTAGCATCATAAGGAAGATTCAAAGAGAGTGAGATGCCAGCTCCTTTCATTCAGTCAGTACCTTCAATCATTTCTGGACGTTTTTCAATGGCAAAAATCAATGAATATTGTAAATGCACAAACAGTAATTTCTCCGCATTGCAAGGTGCAATTCTGAAATTTTTTGCTTTTTCCCGCTCCTCTTAGCATGATAAAGAAGATTCAAAGAGAGTGAGGTGCCAGCTCCTTTCATTCAGTCAGTAGCTTCAAACATTTCTGGTATATGAATAACATGTTTTTCAATGGCAAAAATCAATGAATATTGTAAATGCACAAACAGTAATTTCTCCGCATTGCAAGGTGCAATTCTGAAATTTTTTGATTTTTCCTGCTCCTCTTAGCATGATAAAGAAGATTCAAAGAGAGTGAGATGCCAGCTCCTTTCATTCAGTCAGTAGCTTCAATCATTTCTGGACGTTTTTCAATGGCAAAAATCAATGAATATTGTAAATGCACAAACAGTAATTTCTCCGCATTGCAAGGTGCAATTCTGAAATTTTTTGCTTTTTCCTGCTCCTCTTAGCATGATAAAGAAGATTCCAAGTGAGTGAGATGCCAGCTCCTTTCATTCAGTCAGTAGCTTCAATCATTTCTGGACGTTTTTCAATGGCAAAAATCAATGAATATTGTAAATGCACAAACAGTAATTTCTCCGCATTGCAAGGTGCAATTCTGAAATTTTTTGCTTTTTCCTGCTCCTCTTAGCATGATAAAGAAGATTCAAAGAGAGTGAGATGCCAGCTCCTTTCATTCAGTCAGTAGCTTCAAACATTTCTGGTATATGAATAACATGTTTTTCAATGGCAAAAATCAATGAATATTGTAAATGCACAAACAGTAATTTCTCCGCATTGCAAGGTGCAAGTCTGAAATTTTTTGCTTTTTCCTGCTCCTCTTAGCATGATAAAGAAGATTCAAAGAGAGTGAGATGCCAGTTACTTTCATTCAGTCAGTAGCTTCAATCATTTCTGGACGTTTTTCAATGGTAAAAATCAATGAATATTGTAAATGCACAAACAGTAATTTCTCCACATTGCAAGGTGCAATTCTGAAATTTTTTGCTTTTTCCTGCTAATCCTAGCATGATAAAGAAGATTCAAAGAGAGTGAGATGCCAGCTCCTTTCATTCAGTCAGTAGCTTCAAACATTTCTGGTATATGAAAAACATGTTTTTCAATGGCAAAAATCAATGAATATTGTAAATGCACAAACAGTAATATCTCCACATTGCAAGGTGCAATTCTGAAATTTTTTGCTTTTTCCTGTTAATCCTAGCATGATAAAGAAGATTCAGAGTGAGATGCCAGCTCCTTTCATTCAGTCAGTAGCTTCAAACATTTCTGGTATATGAAAAACATGTTTTTCAATGGCAAAAATCAATGAATATTGTAAATGCACAAACAGTAATATCTCCACATTGCACGGTGCAATTCTGAAATTTTTAGCTTTTTCCTGTTAATCCTAGCATGATAAAGAAGATTCAAAGAGAGTGAGATGCCAGCTCCTTTCATTCAGTCAGTAGCTTCAAACATTTCTGGTATATGAAAAACATGTTTTTCAATGGCAAAAATCAATGAATATTGTAAATGCACAAACAGTAATATCTCCACATTGCAAGGTGCAATTCTGAAATTTTTTGCTTTTTCCTGTTAATCCTACCATGATAAAGAAGATTCAAAGAGAGTGAGATGCCAGCTCCTTTCATTCAGTCAGTAGCTTCAAACATTTCTGGTATATGAAAAACATGTTTTTCAATGGCAAAAATCAATGAATATTGTAAATGCACAAACAGTAATATCTCCACATTGCAAGGTGCAATTCTGAAATTTTTTGCTTTTTCCTGCTAATCCTAGCATGATAAAGAAGATTCAGAGAGTGAGATGCCAGCTCCTTTCATTCAGTCAGTAGCTTCAAACATTTCTGGTATATGAAAAACGTTTTTCAATGGCAAAAATCAATGAATATTGTAAATGCACAAACAGTAATATCTCCACATTGCAAGGTGCAATTCTGAAATTTTTTGCTTTTTCCTGCTAATCCTAGCATGATAAAGAAGATTCAAAGAGAGTGAGATGCCAGCTCCTTTCATTCAGTCAGTAGCTTCAAACATTTCTGGTATATGAAAAACATGTTTTTCAATGGCAAAAATCAATGAATATTGTAAATGCACAAACAGTAATATCTCCACATTGCAAGGTGCAATTCTGAAATTTTTTGCTTTTTCCTGTTAATCCTAGCATGATAAAGAAGATTCAAAGAGAGTGAGATGCCAGCTCCTTTCATTCAGTCAGTAGCTTCAAACATTTCTGGTATATGAAAAACATGTTTTTCAATGGCAAAAATCAATGAATATTGTAAATGCACAAACAGTAATATCTCCACATTGCACGGTGCAATTCTGAAATTTTTAGCTTTTTCCTGTTAATCCTAGCATGATAAAGAAGATTCAAAGAGAGTGAGATGCCAGCTCCTTTCATTCAGTCAGTAGCTTCAAACATTTCTGGTATATGAAAAACATGTTTTTCAATGGCAAAAATCAATGAATATTGTAAATGCACAAACAGTAATATCTCCACATTGCAAGGTGCAATTCTGAAATTTTTTGCTTTTTCCTGTTAATCCTACCATGATAAAGAAGATTCAAAGAGAGTGAGATGCCAGCTCCTTTCATTCAGTCAGTAGCTTCAAACATTTCTGGTATATGAAAAACATGTTTTTCAATGGCAAAAATCAATGAATATTGTAAATGCACAAACAGTAATATCTCCACATTGCAAGGTGCAATTCTGAAATTTTTTGCTTTTTCCTGCTAATCCTAGCATGATAAAGAAGATTCAAAGAGAGTGAGATGCCAGCTCCTTTCATTCAGTCAGTAGCTTCAAACATTTCTGGTATATGAAAAACGTTTTTCAATGGCAAAAATCAATGAATATTGTAAATGCACAAACAGTAATATCTCCACATTGCAAGGTGCAATTCTGAAATTTTTTGCTTTTTCCTGCTAATCCTAGCATGATAAAGAAGATTCAAAGAGAGTGAGATGCCAGCTCCTTTCATTCAGTCAGTAGCTTCAAACATTTCTGGTATATGAAAAACATGTTTTTCAATGGCAAAAATCAATGAATATTGTAAATGCACAAACAGTAATATCTCCACATTGCACGGTGCAATTCTGAAATTTTTAGCTTTTTCCTGTTAATCCTAGCATGATAAAGAAGATTCAAAGAGAGTGAGATGCCAGCTCCTTTCATTCAGTCAGTAGCTTCAAACATTTCTGGTATATGAAAAACGTTTTTCAATGGCAAAAATCAATGAATATTGTAAATGCACAAACAGTAATATCTCCACATTGCAAGGTGCAATTCTGAAATTTTTTGCTTTTTCCTGTTAATCCTAGCATGATAAAGAAGATTCAAAGAGAGTGAGATGCCAGCTCCTTTCATTCAGTCAGTAGCTTCAAACATTTCTGGTATATGAAAAACATGTTTTTCAATGGCAAAAATCAATGAATATTGTAAATGCACAAACAGTAATATCTCCGCATTGCAAGGTGCAATTCTGAAATTTTTTGCTTTTTCCTGCTAATCCTAGCATGATAAAGAAGATTCAAAGAGAGTGAGATGCCAGCTCCTTTCATTCAGTCAGTAGCTTCAAACATTTCTGGTATATGAAAAACGTTTTTCAATGGCAAAAATCAATGAATATTGTAAATGCACAAACAGTAATATCTCCACATTGCAAGGTGCAATTCTGAAATTTTTTGCTTTTTCCTGCTAATCCTAGCATGATAAAGAAGATTCAAAGAGAGTGAGATGCCAGCTCCTTTCATTCAGTCAGTAGCTTCAAACATTTCTGGTATATGAAAAACATGTTTTTCAATGGCAAAAATCAATGAATATTGTAAATGCACAAACAGTAATATCTCCGCATTGCAAGGTGCAATTCTGAAATTTTTTGCTTTTTCCTGCTAATCCTAGCATGATAAAGAAGATTCAAAGAGAGTGAGATGCCAGCTCCTTTCATTCAGTCAGTAGCTTCAAACATTTCTGGTATATGAAAAACGTTTTTCAATGGCAAAAATCAATGAATATTGTAAATGCACAAACAGTAATATCTCCACATTGCAAGGTGCAATTCTGAAATTTTTTGCTTTTTCCTGCTAATCCTAGCATGATAAAGAAGATTCAAAGAGAGTGAGATGCCAGCTCCTTTCATTCAGTCAGTAGCTTCAAACATTTCTGGTATATGAAAAACATGTTTTTCAATGGCAAAAATCAATGAATATTGTAAATGCACAAACAGTAATATCTCCACATTGCACGGTGCAATTCTGAAATTTTTAGCTTTTTCCTGTTAATCCTAGCATGATAAAGAAGATTCAAAGAGAGTGAGATGCCAGCTCCTTTCATTCAGTCAGTAGCTTCAAACATTTCTGGTATATGAAAAACGTTTTTCAATGGCAAAAATCAATGAATATTGTAAATGCACAAACAGTAATATCTCCACATTGCAAGGTGCAATTCTGAAATTTTTTGCTTTTTCCTGTTAATCCTAGCATGATAAAGAAGATTCAAAGAGAGTGAGATGCCAGCTCCTTTCATTCAGTCAGTAGCTTCAAACATTTCTGGTATATGAAAAACATGTTTTTCAATGGCAAAAATCAATGAATATTGTAAATGCACAAACAGTAATATCTCCGCATTGCAAGGTGCAATTCTGAAATTTTTTGCTTTTTCCTGCTAATCCTAGCATGATAAAGAAGATTCAAAGAGAGTGAGATGCCAGCTCCTTTCATTCAGTCAGTAGCTTCAAACATTTCTGGTATATGAAAAACATGTTTTTCAATGGCAAAAATCAATGAATATTGTAAATGCACAAACAGTAATATCTCCACATTGCAAGGTGCAATTCTGAAATTTTTTGCTTTTTCCTGCTAATCCTAGCATGATAAAGAAGATTCAAAGAGAGTGAGATGCCAGCTCCTTTCATTCAGTCAGTAGCTTCAAACATTTCTGGTATATGAAAAACATGTTTTTCAATGGCAAAAATCAATGAATATTGTAAATGCACAAACAGTAATATCTCCACATTGCACGGTGCAATTCTGAAATTTTTAGCTTTTTCCTGTTAATCCTAGCATGATAAAGAAGATTCAAAGAGAGTGAGATGCCAGCTCCTTTCATTCAGTCAGTAGCTTCAAACATTTCTGGTATATGAAAAACATGTTTTTCAATGGCAAAAATCAATGAATATTGTAAATGCACAAACAGTAATATCTCCACATTGCACGGTGCAATTCTGAAATTTTTACCTTTTTCCTGTTAATCCTAGCATGATAAAGAAGATTCAAAGAGAGTGAGATGCCAGCTCCTTTCATTCAGTCAGTAGCTTCAAACATTTCTGGTATATGAAAAACATGTTTTTCAATGGCAAAAATCAATGAATATTGTAAATGCACAAACAGTAATATCTCCACATTGCAAGGTGCAATTCTGAAATTTTTTGCTTTTTCCTGTTAATCCTAGCATGATAAAGAAGATTCAAAGAGAGTGAGATGCCAGCTCCTTTCATTCAGTCAGTAGCTTCAAACATTTCTGGTATATGAAAAACATGTTTTTCAATGGCAAAAATCAATGAATATTGTAAATGCACAAACAGTAATATCTCCACATTGCAAGGTGCAATTCTGAAATTTTTTGCTTTTTCCTGCTAATCCTAGCATGATAAAGAAGATTCAAAGAGAGTGAGATGCCAGCTCCTTTCATTCAGTCAGTAGCTTCAAACATTTCTGGTATATGAAAAACGTTTTTCAATGGCAAAAATCAATGAATATTGTAAATGCACAAACAGTAATATCTCCACATTGCAAGGTGCAATTCTGAAATTTTTTGCTTTTTCCTGCTAATCCTAGCATGATAAAGAAGATTCAAAGAGAGTGAGATGCCAGCTCCTTTCATTCAGTCAGTAGCTTCAAACATTTCTGGTATATGAAAAACATGTTTTTCAATGGCAAAAATCAATGAATATTGTAAATGCACAAACAGTAATATCTCCACATTGCACGGTGCAATTCTGAAATTTTTAGCTTTTTCCTGTTAATCCTAGCATGATAAAGAAGATTCAAAGAGAGTGAGATGCCAGCTCCTTTCATTCAGTCAGTAGCTTCAAACATTTCTGGTATATGAAAAACGTTTTTCAATGGCAAAAATCAATGAATATTGTAAATGCACAAACAGTAATATCTCCACATTGCAAGGTGCAATTCTGAAATTTTTTGCTTATTCCTGTTAATCCTAGCATGATAAAGAAGATTCAAAGAGAGTGAGATGCCAGCTCCTTTCATTCAGTCAGTAGCTTCAAACATTTCTGGTATATGAAAAACATGTTTTTCAATGGCAAAAATCAATGAATATTGTAAATGCACAAACAGTAATATCTCCGCATTGCAAGGTGCAATTCTGAAATTTTTTGCTTTTTCCTGCTAATCCTAGCATGATAAAGAAGATTCAAAGAGAGTGAGATGCCAGCTCCTTTCATTCAGTCAGTAGCTTCAAACATTTCTGGTATATGAAAAACATGTTTTTCAATGGCAAAAATCAATGAATATTGTAAATGCACAAACAGTAATATCTCCACATTGCAAGGTGCAATTCTGAAATTTTTTGCTTTTTCCTGCTAATCCTAGCATGATAAAGAAGATTCAAAGAGAGTGAGATGCCAGCTCCTTTCATTCAGTCAGTAGCTTCAAACATTTCTGGTATATGAAAAACATGTTTTTCAATGGCAAAAATCAATGAATATTGTAAATGCACAAACAGTAATATCTCCACATTGCAAGGTGCAATTCTGAAATTTTTTGCTTTTTCCTGTTAATCCTAGCATGATAAAGAAGATTCAAAGAGAGTGAGATGCCAGCTCCTTTCATTCAGTCAGTAGCTTCAAACATTTCTGGTATATGAAAAACATGTTTTTCAATGGCAAAAATCAATGAATATTGTAAATGCACAAACAGTAATATCTCCACATTGCACGGTGCAATTCTGAAATTTTTAGCTTTTTCCTGTTAATCCTAGCATGATAAAGAAGATTCAAAGAGAGTGAGATGCCAGCTCCTTTCATTCAGTCAGTAGCTTCAAACATTTCTGGTATATGAAAAACATGTTTTTCAATGGCAAAAATCAATGAATATTGTAAATGCACAAACAGTAATATCTCCACATTGCAAGGTGCAATTCTGAAATTTTTTGATTTTTCCTGTTAATCCTACCATGATAAAGAAGATTCAAAGAGAGTGAGATGCCAGCTCCTTTCATTCAGTCAGTAGCTTCAAACATTTCTGGTATATGAAAAACATGTTTTTCAATGGCAAAAATCAATGAATATTGTAAATGCACAAACAGTAATATCTCCACATTGCAAGGTGCAATTCTGAAATTTTTTGCTTTTTCCTGCTAATCCTAGCATGATAAAGAAGATTCAAAGAGAGTGAGATGCCAGCTCCTTTCATTCAGTCAGTAGCTTCAAACATTTCTGGTATATGAAAAACGTTTTTCAATGGCAAAAATCAATGAATATTGTAAATGCACAAACAGTAATATCTCCACATTGCAAGGTGCAATTCTGAAATTTTTTGCTTTTTCCTGCTAATCCTAGCATGATAAAGAAGATTCAAAGAGAGTGAGATGCCAGCTCCTTTCATTCAGTCAGTAGCTTCAAACATTTCTGGTATATGAAAAACATGTTTTTCAATGGCAAAAATCAATGAATATTGTAAATGCACAAACAGTAATATCTCCACATTGCACGGTGCAATTCTGAAATTTTTAGCTTTTTCCTGTTAATCCTAGCATGATAAAGAAGATTCAAAGAGAGTGAGATGCCAGCTCCTTTCATTCAGTCAGTAGCTTCAAACATTTCTGGTATATGAAAAACGTTTTTCAATGGCAAAAATCAATGAATATTGTAAATGCACAAACAGTAATATCTCCACATTGCAAGGTGCAATTCTGAAATTTTTTGCTTTTTCCTGTTAATCCTAGCATGATAAAGAAGATTCAAAGAGAGTGAGATGCCAGCTCCTTTCATTCAGTCAGTAGCTTCAAACATTTCTGGTATATGAAAAACATGTTTTTCAATGGCAAAAATCAATGAATATTGTAAATGCACAAACAGTAATATCTCCGCATTGCAAGGTGCAATTCTGAAATTTTTTGCTTTTTCCTGCTAATCCTAGCATGATAAAGAAGATTCAAAGAGAGTGAGATGCCAGCTCCTTTCATTCAGTCAGTAGCTTCAAACATTTCTGGTATATGAAAAACGTTTTTCAATGGCAAAAATCAATGAATATTGTAAATGCACAAACAGTAATATCTCCACATTGCAAGGTGCAATTCTGAAATTTTTTGCTTTTTCCTGCTAATCCTAGCATGATAAAGAAGATTCAAAGAGAGTGAGATGCCAGCTCCTTTCATTCAGTCAGTAGCTTCAAACATTTCTGGTATATGAAAAACATGTTTTTCAATGGCAAAAATCAATGAATATTGTAAATGCACAAACAGTAATATCTCCACATTGCACGGTGCAATTCTGAAATTTTTAGCTTTTTCCTGTTAATCCTAGCATGATAAAGAAGATTCAAAGAGAGTGAGATGCCAGCTCCTTTCATTCAGTCAGTAGCTTCAAACATTTCTGGTATATGAAAAACGTTTTTCAATGGCAAAAATCAATGAATATTGTAAATGCACAAACAGTAATATCTCCACATTGCAAGGTGCAATTCTGAAATTTTTTGCTTTTTCCTGTTAATCCTAGCATGATAAAGAAGATTCAAAGAGAGTGAGATGCCAGCTCCTTTCATTCAGTCAGTAGCTTCAAACATTTCTGGTATATGAAAAACATGTTTTTCAATGGCAAAAATCAATGAATATTGTAAATGCACAAACAGTAATATCTCCGCATTGCAAGGTGCAATTCTGAAATTTTTTGCTTTTTCCTGCTAATCCTAGCATGATAAAGAAGATTCAAAGAGAGTGAGATGCCAGCTCCTTTCATTCAGTCAGTAGCTTCAAACATTTCTGGTATATGAAAAACATGTTTTTCAATGGCAAAAATCAATGAATATTGTAAATGCACAAACAGTAATATCTCCACATTGCAAGGTGCAATTCTGAAATTTTTTGCTTTTTCCTGCTAATCCTAGCATGATAAAGAAGATTCAAAGAGAGTGAGATGCCAGCTCCTTTCATTCAGTCAGTAGCTTCAAACATTTCTGGTATATGAAAAACATGTTTTTCAATGGCAAAAATCAATGAATATTGTAAATGCACAAACAGTAATATCTCCACATTGCACGGTGCAATTCTGAAATTTTTAGCTTTTTCCTGTTAATCCTAGCATGATAAAGAAGATTCAAAGAGAGTGAGATGCCAGCTCCTTTCATTCAGTCAGTAGCTTCAAACATTTCTGGTATATGAAAAACATGTTTTTCAATGGCAAAAATCAATGAATATTGTAAATGCACAAACAGTAATATCTCCACATTGCACGGTGCAATTCTGAAATTTTTACCTTTTTCCTGTTAATCCTAGCATGATAAAGAAGATTCAAAGAGAGTGAGATGCCAGCTCCTTTCATTCAGTCAGTAGCTTCAAACATTTCTGGTATATGAAAAACATGTTTTTCAATGGCAAAAATCAATGAATATTGTAAATGCACAAACAGTAATATCTCCACATTGCAAGGTGCAATTCTGAAATTTTTTGCTTTTTCCTGTTAATCCTAGCATGATAAAGAAGATTCAAAGAGAGTGAGATGCCAGCTCCTTTCATTCAGTCAGTAGCTTCAAACATTTCTGGTATATGAAAAACATGTTTTTCAATGGCAAAAATCAATGAATATTGTAAATGCACAAACAGTAATATCTCCACATTGCAAGGTGCAATTCTGAAATTTTTTGCTTTTTCCTGCTAATCCTAGCATGATAAAGAAGATTCAAAGAGAGTGAGATGCCAGCTCCTTTCATTCAGTCAGTAGCTTCAAACATTTCTGGTATATGAAAAACGTTTTTCAATGGCAAAAATCAATGAATATTGTAAATGCACAAACAGTAATATCTCCACATTGCAAGGTGCAATTCTGAAATTTTTTGCTTTTTCCTGCTAATCCTAGCATGATAAAGAAGATTCAAAGAGAGTGAGATGCCAGCTCCTTTCATTCAGTCAGTAGCTTCAAACATTTCTGGTATATGAAAAACATGTTTTTCAATGGCAAAAATCAATGAATATTGTAAATGCACAAACAGTAATATCTCCACATTGCACGGTGCAATTCTGAAATTTTTAGCTTTTTCCTGTTAATCCTAGCATGATAAAGAAGATTCAAAGAGAGTGAGATGCCAGCTCCTTTCATTCAGTCAGTAGCTTCAAACATTTCTGGTATATGAAAAACGTTTTTCAATGGCAAAAATCAATGAATATTGTAAATGCACAAACAGTAATATCTCCACATTGCAAGGTGCAATTCTGAAATTTTTTGCTTATTCCTGTTAATCCTAGCATGATAAAGAAGATTCAAAGAGAGTGAGATGCCAGCTCCTTTCATTCAGTCAGTAGCTTCAAACATTTCTGGTATATGAAAAACATGTTTTTCAATGGCAAAAATCAATGAATATTGTAAATGCACAAACAGTAATATCTCCGCATTGCAAGGTGCAATTCTGAAATTTTTTGCTTTTTCCTGCTAATCCTAGCATGATAAAGAAGATTCAAAGAGAGTGAGATGCCAGCTCCTTTCATTCAGTCAGTAGCTTCAAACATTTCTGGTATATGAAAAACATGTTTTTCAATGGCAAAAATCAATGAATATTGTAAATGCACAAACAGTAATATCTCCACATTGCAAGGTGCAATTCTGAAATTTTTTGCTTTTTCCTGCTAATCCTAGCATGATAAAGAAGATTCAAAGAGAGTGAGATGCCAGCTCCTTTCATTCAGTCAGTAGCTTCAAACATTTCTGGTATATGAAAAACATGTTTTTCAATGGCAAAAATCAATGAATATTGTAAATGCACAAACAGTAATATCTCCACATTGCAAGGTGCAATTCTGAAATTTTTTGCTTTTTCCTGTTAATCCTAGCATGATAAAGAAGATTCAAAGAGAGTGAGATGCCAGCTCCTTTCATTCAGTCAGTAGCTTCAAACATTTCTGGTATATGAAAAACATGTTTTTCAATGGCAAAAATCAATGAATATTGTAAATGCACAAACAGTAATATCTCCACATTGCACGGTGCAATTCTGAAATTTTTAGCTTTTTCCTGTTAATCCTAGCATGATAAAGAAGATTCAAAGAGAGTGAGATGCCAGCTCCTTTCATTCAGTCAGTAGCTTCAAACATTTCTGGTATATGAAAAACATGTTTTTCAATGGCAAAAATCAATGAATATTGTAAATGCACAAACAGTAATATCTCCACATTGCAAGGTGCAATTCTGAAATTTTTTGCTTTTTCCTGTTAATCCTACCATGATAAAGAAGATTCAAAGAGAGTGAGATGCCAGCTCCTTTCATTCAGTCAGTAGCTTCAAACATTTCTGGTATATGAAAAACATGTTTTTCAATGGCAAAAATCAATGAATATTGTAAATGCACAAACAGTAATATCTCCACATTGCAAGGTGCAATTCTGAAATTTTTTGCTTTTTCCTGCTAATCCTAGCATGATAAAGAAGATTCAAAGAGAGTGAGATGCCAGCTCCTTTCATTCAGTCAGTAGCTTCAAACATTTCTGGTATATGAAAAACGTTTTTCAATGGCAAAAATCAATGAATATTGTAAATGCACAAACAGTAATATCTCCACATTGCAAGGTGCAATTCTGAAATTTTTTGCTTTTTCCTGCTAATCCTAGCATGATAAAGAAGATTCAAAGAGAGTGAGATGCCAGCTCCTTTCATTCAGTCAGTAGCTTCAAACATTTCTGGTATATGAAAAACATGTTTTTCAATGGCAAAAATCAATGAATATTGTAAATGCACAAACAGTAATATCTCCACATTGCACGGTGCAATTCTGAAATTTTTAGCTTTTTCCTGTTAATCCTAGCATGATAAAGAAGATTCAAAGAGAGTGAGATGCCAGCTCCTTTCATTCAGTCAGTAGCTTCAAACATTTCTGGTATATGAAAAACGTTTTTCAATGGCAAAAATCAATGAATATTGTAAATGCACAAACAGTAATATCTCCACATTGCAAGGTGCAATTCTGAAATTTTTTGCTTTTTCCTGTTAATCCTAGCATGATAAAGAAGACTCAAAGAGAGTGAGATGCCAGCTCCTTTCATTCAGTCAGTAGCTTCAAACATTTCTGGTATATGAAAAACATGTTTTTCAATGGCAAAAATCAATGAATATTGTAAATGCACAAACAGTAATATCTCCGCATTGCAAGGTGCAATTCTGAAATTTTTTGCTTTTTCCTGCTAATCCTAGCATGATAAAGAAGATTCAAAGAGAGTGAGATGCCAGCTCCTTTCATTCAGTCAGTAGCTTCAAACATTTCTGGTATATGAAAAACGTTTTTCAATGGCAAAAATCAATGAATATTGTAAATGCACAAACAGTAATATCTCCACATTGCAAGGTGCAATTCTGAAATTTTTTGCTTTTTCCTGCTAATCCTAGCATGATAAAGAAGATTCAAAGAGAGTGAGATGCCAGCTCCTTTCATTCAGTCAGTAGCTTCAAACATTTCTGGTATATGAAAAACATGTTTTTCAATGGCAAAAATCAATGAATATTGTAAATGCACAAACAGTAATATCTCCACATTGCAAGGTGCAATTCTGAAATTTTTTGCTTTTTCCTGTTAATCCTAGCATGATAAAGAAGATTCAAAGAGAGTGAGATGCCAGCTCCTTTCATTCAGTCAGTAGCTTCAAACATTTCTGGTATATGAAAAACATGTTTTTCAATGGCAAAAATCAATGAATATTGTAAATGCACAAACAGTAATATCTCCACATTGCAAGGTGCAATTCTGAAATTTTTTGCTTTTTCCTGCTAATCCTAGCATGATAAAGAAGATTCAAAGAGAGTGAGATGCCAGCTCCTTTCATTCAGTCAGTAGCTTCAAACATTTCTGGTATATGAAAAACGTTTTTCAATGGCAAAAATCAATGAATATTGTAAATGCACAAACAGTAATATCTCCACATTGCAAGGTGCAATTCTGAAATTTTTTGCTTTTTACTGTTAATCCTAGCATGATAAAGAAGATTCAAAGAGAGTGAGATGCCAGCTCCTTTCATTCAATCAGTAGCTTCAAACATTTCTGGTATATGAAAAACATGTTTTTCAATGGCAAAAATCAATGAATATTGTAAATGCACAAACAGTAATATCTCCACATTGCAAGGTGCAATTCTGAAATTTTTTGCTTTTTCCTGCTAATCCTAGCATGATAAAGAAGATTCAAAGAGAGTGAGATGCCAGCTCCTTTCATTCAGTCAGTAGCTTCAAACATTTCTGGTATATGAAAAACATGTTTTTCAATGGCAAAAATCAATGAATATTGTAAATGCACAAACAGTAATATCTCCACATTGCACGGTGCAATTCTGAAATTTTTAGCTTTTTCCTGTTAATCCTAGCATGATAAAGAAGATTCAAAGAGAGTGAGATGCCAGCTCCTTTCATTCAGTCAGTAGCTTCAAACATTTCTGGTATATGAAAAACGTTTTTCAATGGCAAAAATCAATGAATATTGTAAATGCACAAACAGTAATATCTCCACATTGCAAGGTGCAATTCTGAAATTTTTTGCTTTTTCCTGTTAATCCTAGCATGATAAAGAAGATTCAAAGAGAGTGAGATGCCAGCTCCTTTCATTCAGTCAGTAGCTTCAAACATTTCTGGTATATGAAAAACATGTTTTTCAATGGCAAAAATCAATGAATATTGTAAATGCACAAACAGTAATATCTCCGCATTGCAAGGTGCAATTCTGAAATTTTTTGCTTTTTCCTGCTAATCCTAGCATGATAAAGAAGATTCAAAGAGAGTGAGATGCCAGCTCCTTTCATTCAGTCAGTAGCTTCAAACATTTCTGGTATATGAAAAACATGTTTTTCAATGGCAAAAATCAATGAATATTGTAAATGCACAAACAGTAATATCTCCACATTGCAAGGTGCAATTCTGAAATTTTTTGCTTTTTCCTGCTAATCCTAGCATGATAAAGAAGATTCAAAGAGAGTGAGATGCCAGCTCCTTTCATTCAGTCAGTAGCTTCAAACATTTCTGGTATATGAAAAACATGTTTTTCAATGGCAAAAATCAATGAATATTGTAAATGCACAAACAGTAATATCTCCACATTGCACGGTGCAATTCTGAAATTTTTAGCTTTTTCCTGTTAATCCTAGCATGATAAAGAAGATTCAAAGAGAGTGAGATGCCAGCTCCTTTCATTCAGTCAGTAGCTTCAAACATTTCTGGTATATGAAAAACGTTTTTCAATGGCAAAAATCAATGAATATTGTAAATGCACAAACAGTAATATCTCCACATTGCAAGGTGCAATTCTGAAATTTTTTGCTTTTTCCTGTTAATCCTAGCATGATAAAGAAGATTCAAAGAGAGTGAGATGCCAGCTCCTTTCATTCAGTCAGTAGCTTCAAACATTTCTGGTATATGAAAAACATGTTTTTCAATGGCAAAAATCAATGAATATTGTAAATGCACAAACAGTAATATCTCCGCATTGCAAGGTGCAATTCTGAAATTTTTTGCTTTTTCCTGCTAATCCTAGCATGATAAAGAAGATTCAAAGAGAGTGAGATGCCAGCTCCTTTCATTCAGTCAGTAGCTTCAAACATTTCTGGTATATGAAAAACATGTTTTTCAATGGCAAAAATCAATGAATATTGTAAATGCACAAACAGTAATATCTCCACATTGCAAGGTGCAATTCTGAAATTTTTTGCTTTTTCCTGCTAATCCTAGCATGATAAAGAAGATTCAAAGAGAGTGAGATGCCAGCTCCTTTCATTCAGTCAGTAGCTTCAAACATTTCTGGTATATGAAAAACATGTTTTTCAATGGCAAAAATCAATGAATATTGTAAATGCACAAACAGTAATATCTCCACATTGCACAGTGCAATTCTGAAATTTTTAGCTTTTTCCTGTTAATCCTAGCATGATAAAGAAGATTCAAAGAGAGTGAGATGCCAGCTCCTTTCATTCAGTCAGTAGCTTCAAACATTTCTGGTATATGAAAAACATGTTTTTCAATGGCAAAAATCAATGAATATTGTAAATGCACAAACAGTAATATCTCCACATTGCAAGGTGCAATTCTGAAATTTTTTGCTTTTTCCTGTTAATCCTAGCATGATAAAGAAGATTCAAAGAGAGTGAGATGCCAGCTCCTTTCATTCAGTCAGTAGCTTCAAACATTTCTGGTATATGAAAAACGTTTTTCAATGGCAAAAATCAATGAATATTGTAAATGCACAAACAGTAATATCTCCACATTGCAAGGTGCAATTCTGAAATTTTTTGCTTTTTCCTGTTAATCCTAGCATGATAAAGAAGATTCAAAGAGAGTGAGATGCCAGCTCCTTTCATTCAGTCAGTAGCTTCAAACATTTCTGGTATATGAAAAACATGTTTTTCAATGGCAAAAATCAATGAATATTGTAAATGCACAAACAGTAATATCTCCGCATTGCAAGGTGCAATTCTGAAATTTTTTGCTTTTTCCTGCTAATCCTAGCATGATAAAGAAGATTCAAAGAGAGTGAGATGCCAGCTCCTTTCATTCAGTCAGTAGCTTCAAACATTTCTGGTATATGAAAAACATGTTTTTCAATGGCAAAAATCAATGAATATTGTAAATGCACAAACAGTAATATCTCCACATTGCAAGGTGCAATTCTGAAATTTTTTGCTTTTTCCTGCTAATCCTAGCATGATAAAGAAGATTCAAAGAGAGTGAGATGCCAGCTCCTTTCATTCAGTCAGTAGCTTCAAACATTTCTGGTATATGAAAAACATGTTTTTCAATGGCAAAAATCAATGAATATTGTAAATGCACAAACAGTAATATCTCCACATTGCACAGTGCAATTCTGAAATTTTTAGCTTTTTCCTGTTAATCCTAGCATGATAAAGAAGATTCAAAGAGAGTGAGATGCCAGCTCCTTTCATTCAGTCAGTAGCTTCAAACATTTCTGGTATATGAAAAACGTTTTTCAATGGCAAAAATCAATGAATATTGTAAATGCACAAACAGTAATATCTCCACATTGCAAGGTGCAATTCTGAAATTTTTTGCTTTTTCCTGTTAATCCTAGCATGATAAAGAAGATTCAAAGAGAGTGAGATGCCAGCTCCTTTCATTCAGTCAGTAGCTTCAAACATTTCTGGTATATGAAAAACATGTTTTTCAATGGCAAAAATCAATGAATATTGTAAATGCACAAACAGTAATATCTCCACATTGCAAGGTGCAATTCTGAAATTTTTTGCTTTTTCCTGCTAATCCTAGCATGATAAAGAAGATTCAAAGAGAGTGAGATGCCAGCTCCTTTCATTCAGTCAGTAGCTTCAAACATTTCTGGTATATGAAAAACGTTTTTCAATGGCAAAAATCAATGAATATTGTAAATGCACAAACAGTAATATCTCCACATTGCAAGGTGCAATTCTGAAATTTTTTGCTTTTTACTGTTAATCCTAGCATGATAAAGAAGATTCAAAGAGAGTGAGATGCCAGCTCCTTTCATTCAATCAGTAGCTTCAAACATTTCTGGTATATGAAAAACATGTTTTTCAATGGCAAAAATCAATGAATATTGTAAATGCACAAACAGTAATATCTCCACATTGCAAGGTGCAATTCTGAAATTTTTTGCTTTTTCCTGCTAATCCTAGCATGATAAAGAAGATTCAAAGAGAGTGAGATGCCAGCTCCTTTCATTCAGTCAGTAGCTTCAAACATTTCTGGTATATGAAAAACATGTTTTTCAATGGCAAAAATCAATGAATATTGTAAATGCACAAACAGTAATATCTCCACATTGCACGGTGCAATTCTGAAATTTTTAGCTTTTTCCTGTTAATCCTAGCATGATAAAGAAGATTCAAAGAGAGTGAGATGCCAGCTCCTTTCATTCAGTCAGTAGCTTCAAACATTTCTGGTATATGAAAAACATGTTTTTCAATGGCAAAAATCAATGAATATTGTAAATGCACAAACAGTAATATCTCCACATTGCAAGGTGCAATTCTGAAATTTTTTGCTTTTTCCTGCTAATCCTAGCATGATAAAGAAGATTCAAAGAGAGTGAGATGCCAGCTCCTTTCATTCAGTCAGTAGCTTCAAACATTTCTGGTATATGAAAAACGTTTTTCAATGGCAAAAATCAATGAATATTGTAAATGCACAAACAGTAATATCTCCACATTGCAAGGTGCAATTCTGAAATTTTTTGCTTTTTACTGTTAATCCTAGCATGATAAAGAAGATTCAAAGAGAGTGAGATGCCAGCTCCTTTCATTCAATCAGTAGCTTCAAACATTTCTGGTATATGAAAAACATGTTTTTCAATGGCAAAAATCAATGAATATTGTAAATGCACAAACAGTAATATCTCCACATTGCAAGGTGCAATTCTGAAATTTTTTGCTTTTTCCTGCTAATCCTAGCATGATAAAGAAGATTCAAAGAGAGTGAGATGCCAGCTCCTTTCATTCAGTCAGTAGCTTCAAACATTTCTGGTATATGAAAAACATGTTTTTCAATGGCAAAAATCAATGAATATTGTAAATGCACAAACAGTAATATCTCCACATTGCACGGTGCAATTCTGAAATTTTTAGCTTTTTCCTGTTAATCCTAGCATGATAAAGAAGATTCAAAGAGAGTGAGATGCCAGCTCCTTTCATTCAGTCAGTAGCTTCAAACATTTCTGGTATATGAAAAACGTTTTTCAATGGCAAAAATCAATGAATATTGTAAATGCACAAACAGTAATATCTCCACATTGCAAGGTGCAATTCTGAAATTTTTTGCTTTTTCCTGTTAATCCTAGCATGATAAAGAAGATTCAAAGAGAGTGAGATGCCAGCTCCTTTCATTCAGTCAGTAGCTTCAAACATTTCTGGTATATGAAAAACATGTTTTTCAATGGCAAAAATCAATGAATATTGTAAATGCACAAACAGTAATATCTCCGCATTGCAAGGTGCAATTCTGAAATTTTTTGCTTTTTCCTGCTAATCCTAGCATGATAAAGAAGATTCAAAGAGAGTGAGATGCCAGCTCCTTTCATTCAGTCAGTAGCTTCAAACATTTCTGGTATATGAAAAACATGTTTTTCAATGGCAAAAATCAATGAATATTGTAAATGCACAAACAGTAATATCTCCACATTGCAAGGTGCAATTCTGAAATTTTTTGCTTTTTCCTGCTAATCCTAGCATGATAAAGAAGATTCAAAGAGAGTGAGATGCCAGCTCCTTTCATTCAGTCAGTAGCTTCAAACATTTCTGGTATATGAAAAACATGTTTTTCAATGGCAAAAATCAATGAATATTGTAAATGCACAAACAGTAATATCTCCACATTGCAAGGTGCAATTCTGAAATTTTTTGCTTTTTCCTGCTAATCCTAGCATGATAAAGAAGATTCAAAGAGAGTGAGATGCCAGCTCCTTTCATTCAGTCAGTAGCTTCAAACATTTCTGGTATATGAAAAACGTTTTTCAATGGCAAAAATCAATGAATATTGTAAATGCACAAACAGTAATATCTCCACATTGCAAGGTGCAATTCTGAAATTTTTTGCTTTTTACTGTTAATCCTAGCATGATAAAGAAGATTCAAAGAGAGTGAGATGCCAGCTCCTTTCATTCAATCAGTAGCTTCAAACATTTCTGGTATATGAAAAACATGTTTTTCAATGGCAAAAATCAATGAATATTGTAAATGCACAAACAGTAATATCTCCACATTGCAAGGTGCAATTCTGAAATTTTTTGCTTTTTCCTGCTAATCCTAGCATGATAAAGAAGATTCAAAGAGAGTGAGATGCCAGCTCCTTTCATTCAGTCAGTAGCTTCAAACATTTCTGGTATATGAAAAACATGTTTTTCAATGGCAAAAATCAATGAATATTGTAAATGCACAAACAGTAATATCTCCACATTGCACGGTGCAATTCTGAAATTTTTAGCTTTTTCCTGTTAATCCTAGCATGATAAAGAAGATTCAAAGAGAGTGAGATGCCAGCTCCTTTCATTCAGTCAGTAGCTTCAAACATTTCTGGTATATGAAAAACGTTTTTCAATGGCAAAAATCAATGAATATTGTAAATGCACAAACAGTAATATCTCCACATTGCAAGGTGCAATTCTGAAATTTTTTGCTTTTTCCTGTTAATCCTAGCATGATAAAGAAGATTCAAAGAGAGTGAGATGCCAGCTCCTTTCATTCAGTCAGTAGCTTCAAACATTTCTGGTATATGAAAAACATGTTTTTCAATGGCAAAAATCAATGAATATTGTAAATGCACAAACAGTAATATCTCCGCATTGCAAGGTGCAATTCTGAAATTTTTTGCTTTTTCCTGCTAATCCTAGCATGATAAAGAAGATTCAAAGAGAGTGAGATGCCAGCTCCTTTCATTCAGTCAGTAGCTTCAAACATTTCTGGTATATGAAAAACATGTTTTTCAATGGCAAAAATCAATGAATATTGTAAATGCACAAACAGTAATATCTCCACATTGCAAGGTGCAATTCTGAAATTTTTTGCTTTTTCCTGCTAATCCTAGCATGATAAAGAAGATTCAAAGAGAGTGAGATGCCAGCTCCTTTCATTCAGTCAGTAGCTTCAAACATTTCTGGTATATGAAAAACATGTTTTTCAATGGCAAAAATCAATGAATATTGTAAATGCACAAACAGTAATATCTCCACATTGCACGGTGCAATTCTGAAATTTTTAGCTTTTTCCTGTTAATCCTAGCATGATAAAGAAGATTCAAAGAGAGTGAGATGCCAGCTCCTTTCATTCAGTCAGTAGCTTCAAACATTTCTGGTATATGAAAAACGTTTTTCAATGGCAAAAATCAATGAATATTGTAAATGCACAAACAGTAATATCTCCACATTGCAAGGTGCAATTCTGAAATTTTTTGCTTTTTCCTGTTAATCCTAGCATGATAAAGAAGATTCAAAGAGAGTGAGATGCCAGCTCCTTTCATTCAGTCAGTAGCTTCAAACATTTCTGGTATATGAAAAACATGTTTTTCAATGGCAAAAATCAATGAATATTGTAAATGCACAAACAGTAATATCTCCGCATTGCAAGGTGCAATTCTGAAATTTTTTGCTTTTTCCTGCTAATCCTAGCATGATAAAGAAGATTCAAAGAGAGTGAGATGCCAGCTCCTTTCATTCAGTCAGTAGCTTCAAACATTTCTGGTATATGAAAAACATGTTTTTCAATGGCAAAAATCAATGAATATTGTAAATGCACAAACAGTAATATCTCCACATTGCAAGGTGCAATTCTGAAATTTTTTGCTTTTTCCTGCTAATCCTAGCATGATAAAGAAGATTCAAAGAGAGTGAGATGCCAGCTCCTTTCATTCAGTCAGTAGCTTCAAACATTTCTGGTATATGAAAAACATGTTTTTCAATGGCAAAAATCAATGAATATTGTAAATGCACAAACAGTAATATCTCCACATTGCACAGTGCAATTCTGAAATTTTTAGCTTTTTCCTGTTAATCCTAGCATGATAAAGAAGATTCAAAGAGAGTGAGATGCCAGCTCCTTTCATTCAGTCAGTAGCTTCAAACATTTCTGGTATATGAAAAACATGTTTTTCAATGGCAAAAATCAATGAATATTGTAAATGCACAAACAGTAATATCTCCACATTGCAAGGTGCAATTCTGAAATTTTTTGCTTTTTCCTGTTAATCCTAGCATGATAAAGAAGATTCAAAGAGAGTGAGATGCCAGCTCCTTTCATTCAGTCAGTAGCTTCAAACATTTCTGGTATATGAAAAACGTTTTTCAATGGCAAAAATCAATGAATATTGTAAATGCACAAACAGTAATATCTCCACATTGCAAGGTGCAATTCTGAAATTTTTTGCTTTTTCCTGTTAATCCTAGCATGATAAAGAAGATTCAAAGAGAGTGAGATGCCAGCTCCTTTCATTCAGTCAGTAGCTTCAAACATTTCTGGTATATGAAAAACATGTTTTTCAATGGCAAAAATCAATGAATATTGTAAATGCACAAACAGTAATATCTCCGCATTGCAAGGTGCAATTCTGAAATTTTTTGCTTTTTCCTGCTAATCCTAGCATGATAAAGAAGATTCAAAGAGAGTGAGATGCCAGCTCCTTTCATTCAGTCAGTAGCTTCAAACATTTCTGGTATATGAAAAACATGTTTTTCAATGGCAAAAATCAATGAATATTGTAAATGCACAAACAGTAATATCTCCACATTGCAAGGTGCAATTCTGAAATTTTTTGCTTTTTCCTGCTAATCCTAGCATGATAAAGAAGATTCAAAGAGAGTGAGATGCCAGCTCCTTTCATTCAGTCAGTAGCTTCAAACATTTCTGGTATATGAAAAACATGTTTTTCAATGGCAAAAATCAATGAATATTGTAAATGCACAAACAGTAATATCTCCACATTGCACAGTGCAATTCTGAAATTTTTAGCTTTTTCCTGTTAATCCTAGCATGATAAAGAAGATTCAAAGAGAGTGAGATGCCAGCTCCTTTCATTCAGTCAGTAGCTTCAAACATTTCTGGTATATGAAAAACATGTTTTTCAATGGCAAAAATCAATGAATATTGTAAATGCACAAACAGTAATATCTCCACATTGCAAGGTGCAATTCTGAAATTTTTTGCTTTTTCCTGTTAATCCTAGCATGATAAAGAAGATTCAAAGAGAGTGAGATGCCAGCTCCTTTCATTCAGTCAGTAGCTTCAAACATTTCTGGTATATGAAAAACATGTTTTTCAATGGCAAAAATCAATGAATATTGTAAATGCACAAACAGTAATATCTCCACATTGCAAGGTGCAATTCTGAAATTTTTTGCTTTTTCCTGCTAATCCTAGCATGATAAAGAAGATTCAAAGAGAGTGAGATGCCAGCTCCTTTCATTCAGTCAGTAGCTTCAAACATTTCTGGTATATGAAAAACGTTTTTCAATGGCAAAAATCAATGAATATTGTAAATGCACAAACAGTAATATCTCCACATTGCAAGGTGCAATTCTGAAATTTTTTGCTTTTTACTGTTAATCCTAGCATGATAAAGAAGATTCAAAGAGAGTGAGATGCCAGCTCCTTTCATTCAATCAGTAGCTTCAAACATTTCTGGTATATGAAAAACATGTTTTTCAATGGCAAAAATCAATGAATATTGTAAATGCACAAACAGTAATATCTCCACATTGCAAGGTGCAATTCTGAAATTTTTTGCTTTTTCCTGCTAATCCTAGCATGATAAAGAAGATTCAAAGAGAGTGAGATGCCAGCTCCTTTCATTCAGTCAGTAGCTTCAAACATTTCTGGTATATGAAAAACATGTTTTTCAATGGCAAAAATCAATGAATATTGTAAATGCACAAACAGTAATATCTCCACATTGCACGGTGCAATTCTGAAATTTTTAGCTTTTTCCTGTTAATCCTAGCATGATAAAGAAGATTCAAAGAGAGTGAGATGCCAGCTCCTTTCATTCAGTCAGTAGCTTCAAACATTTCTGGTATATGAAAAACGTTTTTCAATGGCAAAAATCAATGAATATTGTAAATGCACAAACAGTAATATCTCCACATTGCAAGGTGCAATTCTGAAATTTTTTGCTTTTTCCTGTTAATCCTAGCATGATAAAGAAGATTCAAAGAGAGTGAGATGCCAGCTCCTTTCATTCAGTCAGTAGCTTCAAACATTTCTGGTATATGAAAAACATGTTTTTCAATGGCAAAAATCAATGAATATTGTAAATGCACAAACAGTAATATCTCCGCATTGCAAGGTGCAATTCTGAAATTTTTTGCTTTTTCCTGCTAATCCTAGCATGATAAAGAAGATTCAAAGAGAGTGAGATGCCAGCTCCTTTCATTCAGTCAGTAGCTTCAAACATTTCTGGTATATGAAAAACGTTTTTCAATGGCAAAAATCAATGAATATTGTAAATGCACAAACAGTAATATCTCCACATTGCAAGGTGCAATTCTGAAATTTTTTGCTTTTTCCTGCTAATCCTAGCATGATAAAGAAGATTCAAAGAGAGTGAGATGCCAGCTCCTTTCATTCAGTCAGTAGCTTCAAACATTTCTGGTATATGAAAAACATGTTTTTCAATGGCAAAAATCAATGAATATTGTAAATGCACAAACAGTAATATCTCCACATTGCACGGTGCAATTCTGAAATTTTTAGCTTTTTCCTGTTAATCCTAGCATGATAAAGAAGATTCAAAGAGAGTGAGATGCCAGCTCCTTTCATTCAGTCAGTAGCTTCAAACATTTCTGGTATATGAAAAACGTTTTTCAATGGCAAAAATCAATGAATATTGTAAATGCACAAACAGTAATATCTCCACATTGCAAGGTGCAATTCTGAAATTTTTTGCTTTTTCCTGTTAATCCTAGCATGATAAAGAAGATTCAAAGAGAGTGAGATGCCAGCTCCTTTCATTCAGTCAGTAGCTTCAAACATTTCTGGTATATGAAAAACATGTTTTTCAATGGCAAAAATCAATGAATATTGTAAATGCACAAACAGTAATATCTCCGCATTGCAAGGTGCAATTCTGAAATTTTTTGCTTTTTCCTGCTAATCCTAGCATGATAAAGAAGATTCAAAGAGAGTGAGATGCCAGCTCCTTTCATTCAGTCAGTAGCTTCAAACATTTCTGGTATATGAAAAACATGTTTTTCAATGGCAAAAATCAATGAATATTGTAAATGCACAAACAGTAATATCTCCACATTGCAAGGTGCAATTCTGAAATTTTTTGCTTTTTCCTGCTAATCCTAGCATGATAAAGAAGATTCAAAGAGAGTGAGATGCCAGCTCCTTTCATTCAGTCAGTAGCTTCAAACATTTCTGGTATATGAAAAACATGTTTTTCAATGGCAAAAATCAATGAATATTGTAAATGCACAAACAGTAATATCTCCACATTGCACAGTGCAATTCTGAAATTTTTAGCTTTTTCCTGTTAATCCTAGCATGATAAAGAAGATTCAAAGAGAGTGAGATGCCAGCTCCTTTCATTCAGTCAGTAGCTTCAAACATTTCTGGTATATGAAAAACATGTTTTTCAATGGCAAAAATCAATGAATATTGTAAATGCACAAACAGTAATATCTCCACATTGCAAGGTGCAATTCTGAAATTTTTTGCTTTTTCCTGTTAATCCTAGCATGATAAAGAAGATTCAAAGAGAGTGAGATGCCAGCTCCTTTCATTCAGTCAGTAGCTTCAAACATTTCTGGTATATGAAAAACATGTTTTTCAATGGCAAAAATCAATGAATATTGTAAATGCACAAACAGTAATATCTCCACATTGCAAGGTGCAATTCTGAAATTTTTTGCTTTTTCCTGCTAATCCTAGCATGATAAAGAAGATTCAAAGAGAGTGAGATGCCAGCTCCTTTCATTCAGTCAGTAGCTTCAAACATTTCTGGTATATGAAAAACGTTTTTCAATGGCAAAAATCAATGAATATTGTAAATGCACAAACAGTAATATCTCCACATTGCAAGGTGCAATTCTGAAATTTTTTGCTTTTTACTGTTAATCCTAGCATGATAAAGAAGATTCAAAGAGAGTGAGATGCCAGCTCCTTTCATTCAATCAGTAGCTTCAAACATTTCTGGTATATGAAAAACATGTTTTTCAATGGCAAAAATCAATGAATATTGTAAATGCACAAACAGTAATATCTCCACATTGCAAGGTGCAATTCTGAAATTTTTTGCTTTTTCCTGCTAATCCTAGCATGATAAAGAAGATTCAAAGAGAGTGAGATGCCAGCTCCTTTCATTCAGTCAGTAGCTTCAAACATTTCTGGTATATGAAAAACATGTTTTTCAATGGCAAAAATCAATGAATATTGTAAATGCACAAACAGTAATATCTCCACATTGCACGGTGCAATTCTGAAATTTTTAGCTTTTTCCTGTTAATCCTAGCATGATAAAGAAGATTCAAAGAGAGTGAGATGCCAGCTCCTTTCATTCAGTCAGTAGCTTCAAACATTTCTGGTATATGAAAAACATGTTTTTCAATGGCAAAAATCAATGAATATTGTAAATGCACAAACAGTAATATCTCCACATTGCACGGTGCAATTCTGAAATTTTTACCTTTTTCCTGTTAATCCTAGCATGATAAAGAAGATTCAAAGAGAGTGAGATGCCAGCTCCTTTCATTCAGTCAGTAGCTTCAAACATTTCTGGTATATGAAAAACATGTTTTTCAATGGCAAAAATCAATGAATATTGTAAATGCACAAACAGTAATATCTCCACATTGCAAGGTGCAATTCTGAAATTTTTTGCTTTTTCCTGTTAATCCTAGCATGATAAAGAAGATTCAAAGAGAGTGAGATGCCAGCTCCTTTCATTCAGTCAGTAGCTTCAAACATTTCTGGTATATGAAAAACATGTTTTTCAATGGCAAAAATCAATGAATATTGTAAATGCACAAACAGTAATATCTCCACATTGCAAGGTGCAATTCTGAAATTTTTTGCTTTTTCCTGCTAATCCTAGCATGATAAAGAAGATTCAAAGAGAGTGAGATGCCAGCTCCTTTCATTCAGTCAGTAGCTTCAAACATTTCTGGTATATGAAAAACGTTTTTCAATGGCAAAAATCAATGAATATTGTAAATGCACAAACAGTAATATCTCCACATTGCAAGGTGCAATTCTGAAATTTTTTGCTTTTTCCTGCTAATCCTAGCATGATAAAGAAGATTCAAAGAGAGTGAGATGCCAGCTCCTTTCATTCAGTCAGTAGCTTCAAACATTTCTGGTATATGAAAAACATGTTTTTCAATGGCAAAAATCAATGAATATTGTAAATGCACAAACAGTAATATCTCCACATTGCACGGTGCAATTCTGAAATTTTTAGCTTTTTCCTGTTAATCCTAGCATGATAAAGAAGATTCAAAGAGAGTGAGATGCCAGCTCCTTTCATTCAGTCAGTAGCTTCAAACATTTCTGGTATATGAAAAACGTTTTTCAATGGCAAAAATCAATGAATATTGTAAATGCACAAACAGTAATATCTCCACATTGCAAGGTGCAATTCTGAAATTTTTTGCTTTTTCCTGTTAATCCTAGCATGATAAAGAAGATTCAAAGAGAGTGAGATGCCAGCTCCTTTCATTCAGTCAGTAGCTTCAAACATTTCTGGTATATGAAAAACATGTTTTTCAATGGCAAAAATCAATGAATATTGTAAATGCACAAACAGTAATATTTCCGCATTGCAAGGTGCAATTCTGAAATTTTTTGCTTTTTCCTGCTAATCCTAGCATGATAAAGAAGATTCAAAGAGAGTGAGATGCCAGCTCCTTTCATTCAGTCAGTAGCTTCAAACATTTCTGGTATATGAAAAACATGTTTTTCAATGGCAAAAATCAATGAATATTGTAAATGCACAAACAGTAATATCTCCACATTGCACGGTGCAATTCTGAAATTTTTAGCTTTTTCCTGTTAATCCTAGCATGATAAAGAAGATTCAAAGAGAGTGAGATGCCAGCTCCTTTCATTCAGTCAGTAGCTTCAAACATTTCTGGTATATGAAAAACATGTTTTTCAATGGCAAAAATCAATGAATATTGTAAATGCACAAACAGTAATATCTCCACATTGCAAGGTGCAATTCTGAAATTTTTTGCTTTTTCCTGCTAATCCTAGCATGATAAAGAAGATTCAAAGAGAGTGAGATGCCAGCTCCTTTCATTCAGTCAGTAGCTTCAAACATTTCTGGTATATGAAAAACATGTTTTTCAATGGCAAAAATCAATGAATATTGTAAATGCACAAACAGTAATATCTCCACATTGCAAGGTGCAATTCTGAAATTTTTTGCTTTTTCCTGTTAATCCTAGCATGATAAAGAAGATTCAAAGAGAGTGAGATGCCAGCTCCTTTCATTCAGTCAGTAGCTTCAAACATTTCTGGTATATGAAAAACATGTTTTTCAATGGCAAAAATCAATGAATATTGTAAATGCACAAACAGTAATATCTCCACATTGCACGGTGCAATTCTGAAATTTTTAGCTTTTTCCTGTTAATCCTAGCATGATAAAGAAGATTCAAAGAGAGTGAGATGCCAGCTCCTTTCATTCAGTCAGTAGCTTCAAACATTTCTGGTATATGAAAAACATGTTTTTCAATGGCAAAAATCAATGAATATTGTAAATGCACAAACAGTAATATCTCCACATTGCAAGGTGCAATTCTGAAATTTTTTGCTTTTTCCTGTTAATCCTAGCATGATAAAGAAGATTCAAAGAGAGTGAGATGCCAGCTCCTTTCATTCAGTCAGTAGCTTCAAACATTTCTGGTATATGAAAAACATGTTTTTCAATGGCAAAAATCAATGAATATTGTAAATGCACAAACAGTAATATCTCCGCATTGCAAGGTGCAATTCTGAAATTTTTTGCTTTTTCCTGCTAATCCTAGCATGATAAAGAAGATTCAAAGAGAGTGAGATGCCAGCTCCTTTCATTCAGTCAGTAGCTTCAAACATTTCTGGTATATGAAAAACATGTTTTTCAATGGCAAAAATCAATGAATATTGTAAATGCACAAACAGTAATATCTCCACATTGCACGGTGCAATTCTGAAATTTTTAGCTTTTTCCTGTTAATCCTAGCATGATAAAGAAGATTCAAAGAGAGTGAGATGCCAGCTCCTTTCATTCAGTCAGTAGCTTCAAACATTTCTGGTATATGAAAAACATGTTTTTCAATGGCAAAAATCAATGAATATTGTAAATGCACAAACAGTAATATCTCCACATTGCAAGGTGCAATTCTGAAATTTTTTGCTTTTTCCTGCTAATCCTAGCATGATAAAGAAGATTCAAAGAGAGTGAGATGCCAGCTCCTTTCATTCAGTCAGTAGCTTCAAACATTTCTGGTATATGAAAAACATGTTTTTCAATGGCAAAAATCAATGAATATTGTAAATGCACAAACAGTAATATCTCCACATTGCAAGGTGCAATTCTGAAATTTTTTGCTTTTTCCTGTTAATCCTAGCATGATAAAGAAGATTCAAAGAGAGTGAGATGCCAGCTCCTTTCATTCAGTCAGTAGCTTCAAACATTTCTGGTATATGAAAAACGTTTTTCAATGGCAAAAATCAATGAATATTGTAAATGCACAAACAGTAATATCTCCACATTGCAAGGTGCAATTCTGAAATTTTTTGCTTTTTCCTGCTAATCCTAGCATGATAAAGAAGATTCAAAGAGAGTGAGATGCCAGCTCCTTTCATTCAGTCAGTAGCTTCAAACATTTCTGGTATATGAAAAACGTTTTTCAATGGCAAAAATCAATGAATATTGTAAATGCACAAACAGTAATATCTCCACATTGCAAGGTGCAATTCTGAAATTTTTTGCTTTTTCCTGTTAATCCTAGCATGATAAAGAAGATTCAAAGAGAGTGAGATGCCAGCTCCTTTCATTCAGTCAGTAGCTTCAAACATTTCTGGTATATGAAAAACATGTTTTTCAATGGCAAAAATCAATGAATATTGTAAATGCACAAACAGTAATATCTCCGCATTGCAAGGTGCAATTCTGAAATTTTTTGCTTTTTCCTGCTAATCCTAGCATGATAAAGAAGATTCAAAGAGAGTGAGATGCCAGCTCCTTTCATTCAGTCAGTAGCTTCAAACATTTCTGGTATATGAAAAACATGTTTTTCAATGGCAAAAATCAATGAATATTGTAAATGCACAAACAGTAATATCTCCACATTGCACGGTGCAATTCTGAAATTTTTAGCTTTTTCCTGTTAATCCTAGCATGATAAAGATTCAAAGAGAGTGAGATGCCAGCTCCTTTCATTCAGTCAGTAGCTTCAAACATTTCTGGTATATGAAAAACGTTTTTCAATGGCAAAAATCAATGAATATTGTAAATGCACAAACAGTAATATCTCCACATTGCAAGGTGCAATTCTGAAATTTTTTGCTTTTTCCTGCTAATCCTAGCATGATAAAGAAGATTCAAAGAGAGTGAGATGCCAGCTCCTTTCATTCAGTCAGTAGCTTCAAACATTTCTGGTATATGAAAAACATGTTTTTCAATGGCAAAAATCAATGAATATTGTAAATGCACAAACAGTAATATCTCCACATTGCAAGGTGCAATTCTGAAATTTTTTGCTTTTTCCTGCTAATCCTAGCATGATAAAGAAGATTCAAAGAGAGTGAGATGCCAGCTCCTTTCATTCAGTCAGTAGCTTCAAACATTTCTGGTATATGAAAAACATGTTTTTCAATGGCAAAAATCAATGAATATTGTAAATGCACAAACAGTAATATCTCCACATTGCAAGGTGCAATTCTGAAATTTTTTGCTTTTTCCTGTTAATCCTAGCATGATAAAGAAGATTCAAAGAGAGTGAGATGCCAGCTCCTTTCATTCAGTCAGTAGCTTCAAACATTTCTGGTATATGAAAAACATGTTTTTCAATGGCAAAAATCAATGAATATTGTAAATGCACAAACAGTAATATCTCCACATTGCACGGTGCAATTCTGAAATTTTTAGCTTTTTCCTGTTAATCCTAGCATGATAAAGAAGATTCAAAGAGAGTGAGATGCCAGCTCCTTTCATTCAGTCAGTAGCTTCAAACATTTCTGGTATATGAAAAACATGTTTTTCAATGGCAAAAATCAATGAATATTGTAAATGCACAAACAGTAATATCTCCACATTGCAAGGTGCAATTCTGAAATTTTTTGCTTTTTCCTGTTAATCCTAGCATGATAAAGAAGATTCAAAGAGAGTGAGATGCCAGCTCCTTTCATTCAGTCAGTAGCTTCAAACATTTCTGGTATATGAAAAACATGTTTTTCAATGGCAAAAATCAATGAATATTGTAAATGCACAAACAGTAATATCTCCGCATTGCAAGGTGCAATTCTGAAATTTTTTGCTTTTTCCTGCTAATCCTAGCATGATAAAGAAGATTCAAAGAGAGTGAGATGCCAGCTCCTTTCATTCAGTCAGTAGCTTCAAACATTTCTGGTATATGAAAAACATGTTTTTCAATGGCAAAAATCAATGAATATTGTAAATGCACAAACAGTAATATCTCCACATTGCACGGTGCAATTCTGAAATTTTTAGCTTTTTCCTGTTAATCCTAGCATGATAAAGAAGATTCAAAGAGAGTGAGATGCCAGCTCCTTTCATTCAGTCAGTAGCTTCAAACATTTCTGGTATATGAAAAACATGTTTTTCAATGGCAAAAATCAATGAATATTGTAAATGCACAAACAGTAATATCTCCACATTGCAAGGTGCAATTCTGAAATTTTTTGCTTTTTCCTGCTAATCCTAGCATGATAAAGAAGATTCAAAGAGAGTGAGATGCCAGCTCCTTTCATTCAGTCAGTAGCTTCAAACATTTCTGGTATATGAAAAACATGTTTTTCAATGGCAAAAATCAATGAATATTGTAAATGCACAAACAGTAATATCTCCACATTGCAAGGTGCAATTCTGAAATTTTTTGCTTTTTCCTGTTAATCCTAGCATGATAAAGAAGATTCAAAGAGAGTGAGATGCCAGCTCCTTTCATTCAGTCAGTAGCTTCAAACATTTCTGGTATATGAAAAACGTTTTTCAATGGCAAAAATCAATGAATATTGTAAATGCACAAACAGTAATATCTCCACATTGCAAGGTGCAATTCTGAAATTTTTTGCTTTTTCCTGCTAATCCTAGCATGATAAAGAAGATTCAAAGAGAGTGAGATGCCAGCTCCTTTCATTCAGTCAGTAGCTTCAAACATTTCTGGTATATGAAAAACGTTTTTCAATGGCAAAAATCAATGAATATTGTAAATGCACAAACAGTAATATCTCCACATTGCAAGGTGCAATTCTGAAATTTTTTGCTTTTTCCTGTTAATCCTAGCATGATAAAGAAGATTCAAAGAGAGTGAGATGCCAGCTCCTTTCATTCAGTCAGTAGCTTCAAACATTTCTGGTATATGAAAAACATGTTTTTCAATGGCAAAAATCAATGAATATTGTAAATGCACAAACAGTAATATCTCCGCATTGCAAGGTGCAATTCTGAAATTTTTTGCTTTTTCCTGCTAATCCTAGCATGATAAAGAAGATTCAAAGAGAGTGAGATGCCAGCTCCTTTCATTCAGTCAGTAGCTTCAAACATTTCTGGTATATGAAAAACATGTTTTTCAATGGCAAAAATCAATGAATATTGTAAATGCACAAACAGTAATATCTCCACATTGCACGGTGCAATTCTGAAATTTTTAGCTTTTTCCTGTTAATCCTAGCATGATAAAGAAGATTCAAAGAGAGTGAGATGCCAGCTCCTTTCATTCAGTCAGTAGCTTCAAACATTTCTGGTATATGAAAAACGTTTTTCAATGGCAAAAATCAATGAATATTGTAAATGCACAAACAGTAATATCTCCACATTGCAAGGTGCAATTCTGAAATTTTTTGCTTTTTCCTGCTAATCCTAGCATGATAAAGAAGATTCAAAGAGAGTGAGATGCCAGCTCCTTTCATTCAGTCAGTAGCTTCAAACATTTCTGGTATATGAAAAACATGTTTTTCAATGGCAAAAATCAATGAATATTGTAAATGCACAAACAGTAATATCTCCACATTGCACGGTGCAATTCTGAAATTTTTTGCTTTTTCCTGTTAATCCTAGCATGATAAAGAAGATTCAAAGAGAGTGAGATGCCAGCTCCTTTCATTCAGTCAGTAGCTTCAAACATTTCTGGTATATGAAAAACATGTTTTTCAATGGCAAAAATCAATGAATATTGTAAATGCACAAACAGTAATATCTCCACATTGCACGGTGCAATTCTGAAATTTTTAGCTTTTTCCTGTTAATCCTAGCATGATAAAGAAGATTCAAAGAGAGTGAGATGCCAGCTCCTTTCATTCAGTCAGTAGCTTCAAACATTTCTGGTATATGAAAAACATGTTTTTCAATGGCAAAAATCAATGAATATTGTAAATGCACAAACAGTAATATCTCCACATTGCAAGGTGCAATTCTGAAATTTTTTGCTTTTTCCTGCTAATCCTAGCATGATAAAGAAGATTCAAAGAGAGTGAGATGCCAGCTCCTTTCATTCAGTCAGTAGCTTCAAACATTTCTGGTATATGAAAAACGTTTTTCAATGGCAAAAATCAATGAATATTGTAAATGCACAAACAGTAATATCTCCACATTGCACGGTGCAATTCTGAAATTTTTAGCTTTTTCCTGTTAATCCTAGCATGATAAAGAAGATTCAAAGAGAGTGAGATGCCAGCTCCTTTCATTGTCAGTAGCTTCAAACATTTCTGGTATATGAAAAACATGTTTTTCAATGGCAAAAATCAATGAATATTGTAAATGCACAAACAGTAATATCTCCACATTGCAAGGTGCAATTCTGAAATTTTTTGCTTTTTCCTGTTAATCCTAGCATGATAAAGAAGATTCAAAGAGAGTGAGATGCCAGCTCCTTTCATTCAGTCAGTAGCTTCAAACATTTCTGGTATATGAAAAACATGTTTTTCAATGGCAAAAATCAATGAATATTGTAAATGCACAAACAGTAATATCTCCACATTGCAAGGTGCAATTCTGAAATTTTTTGCTTTTTCCTGCTAATCCTAGCATGATAAAGAAGATTCAAAGAGAGTGAGATGCCAGCTCCTTTCATTCAGTCAGTAGCTTCAAACATTTCTGGTATATGAAAAACATGTTTTTCAATGGCAAAAATCAATGAATATTGTAAATGCACAAACAGTAATATCTCCACATTGCAAGGTGCAATTCTGAAATTTTTTGCTTTTTCCTGTTAATCCTAGCATGATAAAGAAGATTCAAAGAGAGTGAGATGCCAGCTCCTTTCATTCAGTCAGTAGCTTCAAACATTTCTGGTATATGAAAAACATGTTTTTCAATGGCAAAAATCAATGAATATTGTAAATGCACAAACAGTAATATCTCCACATTGCAAGGTGCAATTCTGAAATTTTTTGCTTTTTCCTGCTAATCCTAGCATGATAAAGAAGATTCAAAGAGAGTGAGATGCCAGCTCCTTTCATTCAGTCAGTAGCTTCAAACATTTCTGGTATATGAAAAACATGTTTTTCAATGGCAAAAATCAATGAATATTGTAAATGCACAAACAGTAATATCTCCACATTGCACGGTGCAATTCTGAAATTTTTAGCTTTTTCCTGTTAATCCTAGCATGATAAAGAAGATTCAAAGAGAGTGAGATGCCAGCTCCTTTCATTCAGTCAGTAGCTTCAAACATTTCTGGTATATGAAAAACATGTTTTTCAATGGCAAAAATCAATGAATATTGTAAATGCACAAACAGTAATATCTCCACATTGCACGGTGCAATTCTGAAATTTTTACCTTTTTCCTGTTAATCCTAGCATGATAAAGAAGATTCAAAGAGAGTGAGATGCCAGCTCCTTTCATTCAGTCAGTAGCTTCAAACATTTCTGGTATATGAAAAACATGTTTTTCAATGGCAAAAATCAATGAATATTGTAAATGCACAAACAGTAATATCTCCACATTGCAAGGTGCAATTCTGAAATTTTTTGCTTTTTCCTGTTAATCCTAGCATGATAAAGAAGATTCAAAGAGAGTGAGATGCCAGCTCCTTTCATTCAGTCAGTAGCTTCAAACATTTCTGGTATATGAAAAACATGTTTTTCAATGGCAAAAATCAATGAATATTGTAAATGCACAAACAGTAATATCTCCACATTGCAAGGTGCAATTCTGAAATTTTTTGATTTTCCTGCTAATCCTAGCATGATAAAGAAGATTCAAAGAGAGTGAGATGCCAGCTCCTTTCATTCAGTCAGTAGCTTCAAACATTTCTGGTATATGAAAAACGTTTTTCAATGGCAAAAATCAATGAATATTGTAAATGCACAAACAGTAATATCTCCACATTGCAAGGAGCAATTCTGAAATTTTTTGCTTTTTCCTGCTAATCCTAGCATGATAAAGAAGATTCAAAGAGAGTGAGATGCCAGCTCCTTTCATTCAGTCAGTAGCTTCAAACATTTCTGGTATATGAAAAACATGTTTTTCAATGGCAAAAATCAATGAATATTGTAAATGCACAAACAGTAATATCTCCACATTGCACGGTGCAATTCTGAAATTTTTAGCTTTTTCCTGTTAATCCTAGCATGATAAAGAAGATTCAAAGAGAGTGAGATGCCAGCTCCTTTCATTCAGTCAGTAGCTTCAAACATTTCTGGTATATGAAAAACGTTTTTCAATGGCAAAAATCAATGAATATTGTAAATGCACAAACAGTAATATCTCCACATTGCAAGGTGCAATTCTGAAATTTTTTGCTTTTTCCTGTTAATCCTAGCATGATAAAGAAGATTCAAAGAGAGTGAGATGCCAGCTCCTTTCATTCAGTCAGTAGCTTCAAACATTTCTGGTATATGAAAAACATGTTTTTCAATGGCAAAAATCAATGAATATTGTAAATG
Source organism: Phyllobates terribilis (assembly GCF_046119375.1). Classification (NCBI taxonomy): domain Eukaryota; kingdom Metazoa; phylum Chordata; class Amphibia; order Anura; family Dendrobatidae; genus Phyllobates; species Phyllobates terribilis. Next base: position 27,748 of record NW_027366304.1, on the reverse strand, counting down.
CACAAACAGTAATATTTCCGCATTGCAAGGTGCAATTCTGAAATTTTTTGCTTTTTCCTGCTAATCCTAGCATGATAAAGAAGATTCAAAGAGAGTGAGATGCCAGCTCCTTTCATTCAGTCAGTAGCTTCAAACATTTCTGGTATATGAAAAACATGTTTTTCAATGGCAAAAATCAATGAATATTGTAAATGCACAAACAGTAATATCTCCACATTGCACGGTGCAATTCTGAAATTTTTAGCTTTTTCCTGTTAATCCTAGCATGATAAAGAAGATTCAAAGAGAGTGAGATGCCAGCTCCTTTCATTCAGTCAGTAGCTTCAAACATTTCTGGTATATGAAAAACATGTTTTTCAATGGCAAAAATCAATGAATATTGTAAATGCACAAACAGTAATATCTCCACATTGCAAGGTGCAATTCTGAAATTTTTTGCTTTTTCCTGCTAATCCTAGCATGATAAAGAAGATTCAAAGAGAGTGAGATGCCAGCTCCTTTCATTCAGTCAGTAGCTTCAAACATTTCTGGTATATGAAAAACATGTTTTTCAATGGCAAAAATCAATGAATATTGTAAATGCACAAACAGTAATATCTCCACATTGCAAGGTGCAATTCTGAAATTTTTTGCTTTTTCCTGTTAATCCTAGCATGATAAAGAAGATTCAAAGAGAGTGAGATGCCAGCTCCTTTCATTCAGTCAGTAGCTTCAAACATTTCTGGTATATGAAAAACATGTTTTTCAATGGCAAAAATCAATGAATATTGTAAATGCACAAACAGTAATATCTCCACATTGCAAGGTGCAATTCTGAAATTTTTTGCTTTTTCCTGTTAATCCTAGCATGATAAAGAAGATTCAAAGAGAGTGAGATGCCAGCTCCTTTCATTCAGTCAGTAGCTTCAAACATTTCTGGTATATGAAAAACATGTTTTTCAATGGCAAAAATCAATGAATATTGTAAATGCACAAACAGTAATATCTCCGCATTGCAAGGTGCAATTCTGAAATTTTTTGCTTTTTCCTGCTAATCCTAGCATGATAAAGAAGATTCAAAGAGAGTGAGATGCCAGCTCCTTTCATTCAGTCAGTAGCTTCAAACATTTCTGGTATATGAAAAACATGTTTTTCAATGGCAAAAATCAATGAATATTGTAAATGCACAAACAGTAATATCTCCACATTGCACGGTGCAATTCTGAAATTTTTAGCTTTTTCCTGTTAATCCTAGCATGATAAAGAAGATTCAAAGAGAGTGAGATGCCAGCTCCTTTCATTCAGTCAGTAGCTTCAAACATTTCTGGTATATGAAAAACATGTTTTTCAATGGCAAAAATCAATGAATATTGTAAATGCACAAACAGTAATATCTCCACATTGCAAGGTGCAATTCTGAAATTTTTTGCTTTTTCCTGCTAATCCTAGCATGATAAAGAAGATTCAAAGAGAGTGAGATGCCAGCTCCTTTCATTCAGTCAGTAGCTTCAAACATTTCTGGTATATGAAAAACATGTTTTTCAATGGCAAAAATCAATGAATATTGTAAATGCACAAACAGTAATATCTCCACATTGCAAGGTGCAATTCTGAAATTTTTTGCTTTTTCCTGTTAATCCTAGCATGATAAAGAAGATTCAAAGAGAGTGAGATGCCAGCTCCTTTCATTCAGTCAGTAGCTTCAAACATTTCTGGTATATGAAAAACGTTTTTCAATGGCAAAAATCAATGAATATTGTAAATGCACAAACAGTAATATCTCCACATTGCAAGGTGCAATTCTGAAATTTTTTGCTTTTTCCTGTTAATCCTAGCATGATAAAGAAGATTCAAAGAGAGTGAGATGCCAGCTCCTTTCATTCAGTCAGTAGCTTCAAACATTTCTGGTATATGAAAAACATGTTTTTCAATGGCAAAAATCAATGAATATTGTAAATGCACAAACAGTAATATCTCCGCATTGCAAGGTGCAATTCTGAAATTTTTTGCTTTTTCCTGCTAATCCTAGCATGATAAAGAAGATTCAAAGAGAGTGAGATGCCAGCTCCTTTCATTCAGTCAGTAGCTTCAAACATTTCTGGTATATGAAAAACATGTTTTTCAATGGCAAAAATCAATGAATATTGTAAATGCACAAACAGTAATATCTCCACATTGCACGGTGCAATTCTGAAATTTTTAGCTTTTTCCTGTTAATCCTAGCATGATAAAGAAGATTCAAAGAGAGTGAGATGCCAGCTCCTTTCATTCAGTCAGTAGCTTCAAACATTTCTGGTATATGAAAAACGTTTTTCAATGGCAAAAATCAATGAATATTGTAAATGCACAAACAGTAATATCTCCACATTGCAAGGTGCAATTCTGAAATTTTTTGCTTTTTCCTGCTAATCCTAGCATGATAAAGAAGATTCAAAGAGAGTGAGATGCCAGCTCCTTTCATTCAGTCAGTAGCTTCAAACATTTCTGGTATATGAAAAACATGTTTTTCAATGGCAAAAATCAATGAATATTGTAAATGCACAAACAGTAATATCTCCACATTGCAAGGTGCAATTCTGAAATTTTTTGCTTTTTCCTCTTAATCCTAGCATGATAAAGAAGATTCAAAGAGAGTGAGATGCCAGCTCCTTTCATTCAGTCAGTAGCTTCAAACATTTCTGGTATATGAAAAACATGTTTTTCAATGGCAAAAATCAATGAATATTGTAAATGCACAAACAGTAATATCTCCACATTGCACGGTGCAATTCTGAAATTTTTAGCTTTTTCCTGTTAATCCTAGCATGATAAAGAAGATTCAAAGAGAGTGAGATGCCAGCTCCTTTCATTCAGTCAGTAGCTTCAAACATTTCTGGTATATGAAAAACATGTTTTTCAATGGCAAAAATCAATGAATATTGTAAATGCACAAACAGTAATATCTTCACATTGCAAGGTGCAATTCTGAAATTTTTTGCTTTTTCCTGCTAATCCTAGCATGATAAAGAAGATTCAAAGAGAGTGAGATGCCAGCTCCTTTCATTCAGTCAGTAGCTTCAAACATTTCTGGTATATGAAAAACGTTTTTCAATGGCAAAAATCAATGAATATTGTAAATGCACAAACAGTAATATCTCCACATTGCACGGTGCAATTCTGAAATTTTTAGCTTTTTCCTGTTAATCCTAGCATGATAAAGAAGATTCAAAGAGAGTGAGATGCCAGCTCCTTTCATTGTCAGTAGCTTCAAACATTTCTGGTATATGAAAAACATGTTTTTCAATGGCAAAAATCAATGAATATTGTAAATGCACAAACAGTAATATCTCCACATTGCAAGGTGCAATTCTGAAATTTTTTGCTTTTTCCTGTTAATCCTAGCATGATAAAGAAGATTCAAAGAGAGTGAGATGCCAGCTCCTTTCATTCAGTCAGTAGCTTCAAACATTTCTGGTATATGAAAAACATGTTTTTCAATGGCAAAAATCAATGAATATTGTAAATGCACAAACAGTAATATCTCCACATTGCAAGGTGCAATTCTGAAATTTTTTGCTTTTTCCTGCTAATCCTAGCATGATAAAGAAGATTCAAAGAGAGTGAGATGCCAGCTCCTTTCATTCAGTCAGTAGCTTCAAACATTTCTGGTATATGAAAAACATGTTTTTCAATGGCAAAAATCAATGAATATTGTAAATGCACAAACAGTAATATCTCCACATTGCAAGGTGCAATTCTGAAATTTTTTGCTTTTTCCTGTTAATCCTAGCATGATAAAGAAGATTCAAAGAGAGTGAGATGCCAGCTCCTTTCATTCAGTCAGTAGCTTCAAACATTTCTGGTATATGAAAAACATGTTTTTCAATGGCAAAAATCAATGAATATTGTAAATGCACAAACAGTAATATCTCCACATTGCAAGGTGCAATTCTGAAATTTTTTGCTTTTTCCTGCTAATCCTAGCATGATAAAGAAGATTCAAAGAGAGTGAGATGCCAGCTCCTTTCATTCAGTCAGTAGCTTCAAACATTTCTGGTATATGAAAAACGTTTTTCAATGGCAAAAATCAATGAATATTGTAAATGCACAAACAGTAATATCTCCACATTGCACGGTGCAATTCTGAAATTTTTAGCTTTTTCCTGTTAATCCTAGCATGATAAAGAAGATTCAAAGAGAGTGAGATGCCAGCTCCTTTCATTCAGTCAGTAGCTTCAAACATTTCTGGTATATGAAAAACATGTTTTTCAATGGCAAAAATCAATGAATATTGTAAATGCACAAACAGTAATATCTCCACATTGCACGGTGCAATTCTGAAATTTTTAGCTTTTTCCTGTTAATCCTAGCATGATAAAGAAGATTCAAAGAGAGTGAGATGCCAGCTCCTTTCATTCAGTCAGTAGCTTCAAACATTTCTGGTATATGAAAAACGTTTTTCAATGGCAAAAATCAATGAATATTGTAAATGCACAAACAGTAATATCTCCACATTGCACGGTGCAATTCTGAAATTTTTAGCTTTTTCCTGTTAATCCTAGCATGATAAAGAAGATTCAAAGAGAGTGAGATGCCAGCTCCTTTCATTCAGTCAGTAGCTTCAAACATTTCTGGTATATGAAAAACATGTTTTTCAATGGCAAAAATCAATGAATATTGTAAATGCACAAACAGTAATATCTCCACATTGCAAGGTGCAATTCTGAAATTTTTTGCTTTTTCCTGCTAATCCTAGCATGATAAAGAAGATTCAAAGAGAGTGAGATGCCAGCTCCTTTCATTCAGTCAGTAGCTTCAAACATTTCTGGTATATGAAAAACATGTTTTTCAATGGCAAAAATCAATGAATATTGTAAATGCACAAACAGTAATATCTCCACATTGCACGGTGCAATTCTGAAATTTTTAGCTTTTTCCTGTTAATCCTAGCATGATAAAGAAGATTCAAAGAGAGTGAGATGCCAGCTCCTTTCATTCAGTCAGTAGCTTCAAACATTTCTGGTATATGAAAAACGTTTTTCAATGGCAAAAATCAATGAATATTGTAAATGCACAAACAGTAATATCTCCACATTGCAAGGTGCAATTCTGAAATTTTTTGCTTTTTCCTGTTAATCCTAGCATGATAAAGAAGATTCAAAGAGAGTGAGATGCCAGCTCCTTTCATTCAGTCAGTAGCTTCAAACATTTCTGGTATATGAAAAACATGTTTTTCAATGGCAAAAATCAATGAATATTGTAAATGCACAAACAGTAATATCTCCACATTGCACGGTGCAATTCTGAAATTTTTAGCTTTTTCCTGTTAATCCTAGCATGATAAAGAAGATTCAAAGAGAGTGAGATGCCAGCTCCTTTCATTCAGTCAGTAGCTTCAAACATTTCTGGTATATGAAAAACATGTTTTTCAATGGCAAAAATCAATGAATATTGTAAATGCACAAACAGTAATATCTCCACATTGCAAGGTGCAATTCTGAAATTTTTTGCTTTTTCCTGCTAATCCTAGCATGATAAAGAAGATTCAAAGAGAGTGAGATGCCAGCTCCTTTCATTCAGTCAGTAGCTTCAAACATTTCTGGTATATGAAAAACATGTTTTTCAATGGCAAAAATCAATGAATATTGTAAATGCACAAACAGTAATATCTCCGCATTGCAAGGTGCAATTCTGAAATTTTTTGCTTTTTCCTGCTCCTCTTAGCATGATAAAGAAGATTCAAAGAGAGTGAGATGCCAGCTCCTTTCATTCAGTCAGTAGCTTCAATCATTTCTGGATGTTTTTCAATGGCAAAAATCAATGAATATTGTAAATGCACAAACTGTAATTTCTCCGCATTGCAAGGTGCAATTCTGAAATTTTTTGCTTTTTCCTGCTCCTCTTAGCATGATAAAGAAGATTCAAAGAGAGTGAGATGCCAGCTCCTTTCATTCAGTCAGTAGCTTCAATCATTTCTGGACGTTTTTCAGTGGCAAAAATCAATGAATATTGTAAATGCACAAACAGTAATTTCTCCGCATTGCAAGGTGCAATTCTGAAATTTTTTGCTTTTTCCTGCTCCTCTTAGCATCATAAGGAAGATTCAAAGAGAGTGAGATGCCAGCTCCTTTCATTCAGTCAGTACCTTCAATCATTTCTGGACGTTTTTCAATGGCAAAAATCAATGAATATTGTAAATGCACAAACAGTAATTTCTCCGCATTGCAAGGTGCAATTCTGAAATTTTTTGCTTTTTCCCGCTCCTCTTAGCATGATAAAGAAGATTCAAAGAGAGTGAGGTGCCAGCTCCTTTCATTCAGTCAGTAGCTTCAAACATTTCTGGTATATGAATAACATGTTTTTCAATGGCAAAAATCAATGAATATTGTAAATGCACAAACAGTAATTTCTCCGCATTGCAAGGTGCAATTCTGAAATTTTTTGATTTTTCCTGCTCCTCTTAGCATGATAAAGAAGATTCAAAGAGAGTGAGATGCCAGCTCCTTTCATTCAGTCAGTAGCTTCAATCATTTCTGGACGTTTTTCAATGGCAAAAATCAATGAATATTGTAAATGCACAAACAGTAATTTCTCCGCATTGCAAGGTGCAATTCTGAAATTTTTTGCTTTTTCCTGCTCCTCTTAGCATGATAAAGAAGATTCCAAGTGAGTGAGATGCCAGCTCCTTTCATTCAGTCAGTAGCTTCAATCATTTCTGGACGTTTTTCAATGGCAAAAATCAATGAATATTGTAAATGCACAAACAGTAATTTCTCCGCATTGCAAGGTGCAATTCTGAAATTTTTTGCTTTTTCCTGCTCCTCTTAGCATGATAAAGAAGATTCAAAGAGAGTGAGATGCCAGCTCCTTTCATTCAGTCAGTAGCTTCAAACATTTCTGGTATATGAATAACATGTTTTTCAATGGCAAAAATCAATGAATATTGTAAATGCACAAACAGTAATTTCTCCGCATTGCAAGGTGCAAGTCTGAAATTTTTTGCTTTTTCCTGCTCCTCTTAGCATGATAAAGAAGATTCAAAGAGAGTGAGATGCCAGTTACTTTCATTCAGTCAGTAGCTTCAATCATTTCTGGACGTTTTTCAATGGTAAAAATCAATGAATATTGTAAATGCACAAACAGTAATTTCTCCACATTGCAAGGTGCAATTCTGAAATTTTTTGCTTTTTCCTGCTCCTCTTAGCATGATAAAGAAGATTCAAAGAGAGTGAGATGCCAGCTCCTTTCATTCAGTCAGTAGCTTCAAACATTTCTGGTATATGAATAACATGATGTTTTTCAATGGCAAAAATCAATGAATATTGTAAATGCACAAACAGTAATTTCTCCGCATTGCAAGGTGCAATTCTGAAATTTTTTGCTTTTTCCTGCTCCTCTTAGCATGATAAAGAAGATTCAAAGAGAGTGAGATGCCAGCTCCTTTCATTCAGTCAGTAGCTTCAAACATTTCTGGTATATGAATAACATGATGTTTTTCAATGGCAAAAATCAATGAATATTGTAAATGCACAAACAGTAATTTCTCCGCATTGCAAGGTGCAATTCTGAAATTTTTTGCTTTTTCCTGCTCCTCTTAGCATGATAAAGAAGATTCAAAGAGAGTGAGATGCCAGCTCCTTTCATTCAGTCAGTAGCTTCAATCATTTCTGGATGTTTTTCAATGGCAAAAATCAATGAATATTGTAAATGCACAAACAGTAATTTCTCCGCATTGCAAGTTGCAATTCTGAAATTTTTTGCTTTTTCCTGCTCCTCTTAGCATGATAAAGAAGATTCAAAGAGAGTGAGATGTCAGCTCCTTTCATTCAGTCAGTAGCTTCAAACATTTCTGGTATATGAATAACATGATGTTTTTCAATGGCAAAAATCAATGAATATTGTAAATGCACAAACAGTAATTTCTCCGCATTGCAAGGTGCAATTCTGAAATTTTTTGCTTTTTCCTGCTCCTCTTAGCATGATAAAGAAGATTCAAAGAGAGTGAGATGCCAGCTCCTTTCATTCAGTCAGTAGCTTCAATCATTTCTGGATGTTTTTCAATGGCAAAAATCAATGAATATTGTAAATGCACAAACAGTAATTTCTCCGCATTGCAAGGTGCAATTCTGAAATTTTTTGCTTTTTCCTGCTCCTCTTAGCATGATAAAGAAGATTCAAAGAGAGTGAGATGCCAGCTCCTTTCATTCAGTCAGTAGCTTCAAACATTTCTGGTATATGAATAACATGATGTTTTTCAATGGCAAAAATCAATGAATATTGTAAATGCACAAACAGTAATTTCTCCGCATTGCAAGGTGCAATTCTGAAATTTTTTGATTTTTCCTGCTCCTCTTAGCATGATAAAGAAGATTCAAAGAGAGTGAGATGCCAGCTCCTTTCATTCAGTCAGTAGCTTCAATCATTTCTGGACGTTTTTCAATGGCAAAAATCAATGAATATTGTAAAAGCACAAACAGTAATTTCTCCGCATTGCAAGGTGCAATTCTGAAATTTTTTGCTTTTTCCTGCTCCTCTTAGCATGATAAAGAAGATTCAAAGAGAGTGAGATGCCAGCTCCTTTCATTCAGTCAGTAGCTTCAAACATTTCTGGTATATGAATAACATGATGTTTTTCAATGGCAAAAATCAATGAATATTGTAAATGCACAAACAGTAATTTCTCCGCATTGCAAGGTGCAATTCTGAAATTTTTTGCTTTTTCCTGCTCCTCTTAGCATGATAAAGAAGATTCAAAGAGAGTGAGATGCCAGCTCCTTTCATTCAGTCAGTAGCTTCAAACATTTCTGGTATATGAATAACATGATGTTTTTCAATGGCAAAAATCAATGAATATTGTAAATGCACAAACAGTAATATCTCCACATTGCAAGGTGCAATTCTGAAATTTTTTGCTTTTTCCTGCTAATCCTAGCATGATAAAGAAGATTCAAAGAGAGTGAGATGCCAGCTCCTTTCATTCAGTCAGTAGCTTCAAACATTTCTGGTATATGAAAAACATGTTTTTCAATGGCAAAAATCAATGAATATTGTAAATGCACAAACAGTAATATCTCCACATTGCAAGGTGCAATTCTGAAATTTTTTGCTTTTTCCTGCTAATCCTAGCATGATAAAGAAGATTCAAAGAGAGTGAGATGCCAGCTCCTTTCATTCAGTCAGTAGCTTCAAACATTTCTGGTATATGAAAAACATGTTTTTCAATGGCAAAAATCAATGAATATTGTAAATGCACAAACAGTAATATCTCCACATTGCACGGTGCAATTCTGAAATTTTTAGCTTTTTCCTGTTAATCCTAGCATGATAAAGAAGATTCAAAGAGAGTGAGATGCCAGCTCCTTTCATTTAGTCAGTAGCTTCAAACATTTCTGGTATATGAAAAACGTTTTTCAATGGCAAAAATCAATGAATATTGTAAATGCACAAACAGTAATATCTCCACATTGCAAGGTGCAATTCTGAAATTTTTTGCTTTTTCCTGTTAATCCTAGCATGATAAAGAAGATTCAAAGAGAGTGAGATGCCAGCTCCTTTCATTCAGTCAGTAGCTTCAAACATTTCTGGTATATGAAAAACATGTTTTTCAATGGCAAAAATCAATGAATATTGTAAATGCACAAACAGTAATATCTCCACATTGCACGGTGCAATTCTGAAATTTTTAGCTTTTTCCTGTTAATCCTAGCATGATAAAGAAGATTCAAAGAGAGTGAGATGCCAGCTCCTTTCATTCAGTCAGTAGCTTCAAACATTTCTGGTATATGAAAAACATGTTTTTCAATGGCAAAAATCAATGAATATTGTAAATGCACAAACAGTAATATCTCCACATTGCAAGGTGCAATTCTGAAATTTTTTGCTTTTTCCTGCTAATCCTAGCATGATAAAGAAGATTCAAAGAGAGTGAGATGCCAGCTCCTTTCATTCAGTCAGTAGCTTCAATCATTTCTGGACGTTTTTCAATGGCAAAAATCAATGAATATTGTAAATGCACAAACAGTAATTTCTCCGCATTGCAAGGTGCAATTCTGAAATTTTTTGCTTTTTCCTGCTCCTCTTAGCATGATAAAGAAGATTCCAAGTGAGTGAGATGCCAGCTCCTTTCATTCAGTCAGTAGCTTCAATCATTTCTGGACGTTTTTCAATGGCAAAAATCAATGAATATTGTAAATGCACAAACAGTAATTTCTCCGCATTGCAAGGTGCAATTCTGAAATTTTTTGCTTTTTCCTGCTCCTCTTAGCATGATAAAGAAGATTCAAAGAGAGTGAGATGCCAGCTCCTTTCATTCAGTCAGTAGCTTCAAACATTTCTGGTATATGAATAACATGTTTTTCAATGGCAAAAATCAATGAATATTGTAAATGCACAAACAGTAATTTCTCCGCATTGCAAGGTGCAAGTCTGAAATTTTTTGCTTTTTCCTGCTCCTCTTAGCATGATAAAGAAGATTCAAAGAGAGTGAGATGCCAGTTACTTTCATTCAGTCAGTAGCTTCAATCATTTCTGGACGTTTTTCAATGGTAAAAATCAATGAATATTGTAAATGCACAAACAGTAATTTCTCCACATTGCAAGGTGCAATTCTGAAATTTTTTGCTTTTTCCTGCTCCTCTTAGCATGATAAAGAAGATTCAAAGAGAGTGAGATGCCAGCTCCTTTCATTCAGTCAGTAGCTTCAAACATTTCTGGTATATGAATAACATGATGTTTTTCAATGGCAAAAATCAATGAATATTGTAAATGCACAAACAGTAATTTCTCCGCATTGCAAGGTGCAATTCTGAAATTTTTTGCTTTTTCCTGCTCCTCTTAGCATGATAAAGAAGATTCAAAGAGAGTGAGATGCCAGCTCCTTTCATTCAGTCAGTAGCTTCAAACATTTCTGGTATATGAATAACATGATGTTTTTCAATGGCAAAAATCAATGAATATTGTAAATGCACAAACAGTAATTTCTCCGCATTGCAAGGTGCAATTCTGAAATTTTTTGCTTTTTCCTGCTCCTCTTAGCATGATAAAGAAGATTCAAAGAGAGTGAGATGCCAGCTCCTTTCATTCAGTCAGTAGCTTCAATCATTTCTGGATGTTTTTCAATGGCAAAAATCAATGAATATTGTAAATGCACAAACAGTAATTTCTCCGCATTGCAAGTTGCAATTCTGAAATTTTTTGCTTTTTCCTGCTCCTCTTAGCATGATAAAGAAGATTCAAAGAGAGTGAGATGTCAGCTCCTTTCATTCAGTCAGTAGCTTCAAACATTTCTGGTATATGAATAACATGATGTTTTTCAATGGCAAAAATCAATGAATATTGTAAATGCACAAACAGTAATTTCTCCGCATTGCAAGGTGCAATTCTGAAATTTTTTGCTTTTTCCTGCTCCTCTTAGCATGATAAAGAAGATTCAAAGAGAGTGAGATGCCAGCTCCTTTCATTCAGTCAGTAGCTTCAATCATTTCTGGATGTTTTTCAATGGCAAAAATCAATGAATATTGTAAATGCACAAACAGTAATTTCTCCGCATTGCAAGGTGCAATTCTGAAATTTTTTGCTTTTTCCTGCTCCTCTTAGCATGATAAAGAAGATTCAAAGAGAGTGAGATGCCAGCTCCTTTCATTCAGTCAGTAGCTTCAAACATTTCTGGTATATGAATAACATGATGTTTTTCAATGGCAAAAATCAATGAATATTGTAAATGCACAAACAGTAATTTCTCCGCATTGCAAGGTGCAATTCTGAAATTTTTTGATTTTTCCTGCTCCTCTTAGCATGATAAAGAAGATTCAAAGAGAGTGAGATGCCAGCTCCTTTCATTCAGTCAGTAGCTTCAATCATTTCTGGACGTTTTTCAATGGCAAAAATCAATGAATATTGTAAAAGCACAAACAGTAATTTCTCCGCATTGCAAGGTGCAATTCTGAAATTTTTTGCTTTTTCCTGCTCCTCTTAGCATGATAAAGAAGATTCAAAGAGAGTGAGATGCCAGCTCCTTTCATTCAGTCAGTAGCTTCAAACATTTCTGGTATATGAATAACATGATGTTTTTCAATGGCAAAAATCAATGAATATTGTAAATGCACAAACAGTAATTTCTCCGCATTGCAAGGTGCAATTCTGAAATTTTTTGCTTTTTCCTGCTCCTCTTAGCATGATAAAGAAGATTCAAAGAGAGTGAGATGCCAGCTCCTTTCATTCAGTCAGTAGCTTCAAACATTTCTGGTATATGAATAACATGATGTTTTTCAATGGCAAAAATCAATGAATATTGTAAATGCACAAACAGTAATATCTCCACATTGCAAGGTGCAATTCTGAAATTTTTTGCTTTTTCCTGCTAATCCTAGCATGATAAAGAAGATTCAAAGAGAGTGAGATGCCAGCTCCTTTCATTCAGTCAGTAGCTTCAAACATTTCTGGTATATGAAAAACATGTTTTTCAATGGCAAAAATCAATGAATATTGTAAATGCACAAACAGTAATATCTCCACATTGCAAGGTGCAATTCTGAAATTTTTTGCTTTTTCCTGCTAATCCTAGCATGATAAAGAAGATTCAAAGAGAGTGAGATGCCAGCTCCTTTCATTCAGTCAGTAGCTTCAAACATTTCTGGTATATGAAAAACATGTTTTTCAATGGCAAAAATCAATGAATATTGTAAATGCACAAACAGTAATATCTCCACATTGCACGGTGCAATTCTGAAATTTTTAGCTTTTTCCTGTTAATCCTAGCATGATAAAGAAGATTCAAAGAGAGTGAGATGCCAGCTCCTTTCATTTAGTCAGTAGCTTCAAACATTTCTGGTATATGAAAAACGTTTTTCAATGGCAAAAATCAATGAATATTGTAAATTCACAAACAGTAATATCTCCACATTGCAAGGTGCAATTCTGAAATTTTTTGCTTTTTCCTGTTAATCCTAGCATGATAAAGAAGATTCAAAGAGAGTGAGATGCCAGCTCCTTTCATTCAGTCAGTAGCTTCAAACATTTCTGGTATATGAAAAACATGTTTTTCAATGGCAAAAATCAATGAATATTGTAAATGCACAAACAGTAATATCTCCACATTGCACGGTGCAATTCTGAAATTTTTAGCTTTTTCCTGTTAATCCTAGCATGATAAAGAAGATTCAAAGAGAGTGAGATGCCAGCTCCTTTCATTCAGTCAGTAGCTTCAAACATTTCTGGTATATGAAAAACATGTTTTTCAATGGCAAAAATCAATGAATATTGTAAATGCACAAACAGTAATATCTCCACATTGCAAGGTGCAATTCTGAAATTTTTTGCTTTTTCCTGCTAATCCTAGCATGATAAAGAAGATTCAAAGAGAGTGAGATGCCAGCTCCTTTCATTCAGTCAGTAGCTTCAAACATTTCTGGTATATGAAAAACATGTTTTTCAATGGCAAAAATCAATGAATATTGTAAATGCACAAACAGTAATATCTCCACATTGCACAGTGCAATTCTGAAATTTTTAGCTTTTTCCTGTTAATCCTAGCATGATAAAGAAGATTCAAAGAGAGTGAGATGCCAGCTCCTTTCATTCAGTCAGTAGCTTCAAACATTTCTGGTATATGAAAAACATGTTTTTCAATGGCAAAAATCAATGAATATTGTAAATGCACAAACAGTAATATCTCCACATTGCAAGGTGCAATTCTGAAATTTTTTGCTTTTTCCTGCTCCTCTTAGCATGATAAAGAAGATTCAAAGAGAGTGAGATGCCAGCTCCTTTCATTCAGTCAGTAGCTTCAATCATTTCTGGACGTTTTTCAGTGGCAAAAATCAATGAATATTGTAAATGCACAAACAGTAATTTCTCCGCATTGCAAGGTGCAATTCTGAAATTTTTTGCTTTTTCCTGCTCCTCTTAGCATCATAAGGAAGATTCAAAGAGAGTGAGATGCCAGCTCCTTTCATTCAGTCAGTACCTTCAATCATTTCTGGATGTTTTTCAATGGCAAAAATCAATGAATATTGTAAATGCACAAACAGTAATTTCTCCGCATTGCAAGGTGCAATTCTGAAATTTTTTGCTTTTTCCCGCTCCTCTTAGCATGATAAAGAAGATTCAAAGAGAGTGAGGTGCCAGCTCCTTTCATTCAGTCAGTAGCTTCAAACATTTCTGGTATATGAATAACATGTTTTTCAATGGCAAAAATCAATGAATATTGTAAATGCACAAACAGTAATTTCTCCGCATTGCAAGGTGCAATTCTGAAATTTTTTGATTTTTCCTGCTCCTCTTAGCATGATAAAGAAGATTCAAAGAGAGTGAGATGCCAGCTCCTTTCATTCAGTCAGTAGCTTCAATCATTTCTGGACGTTTTTCAATGGCAAAAATCAATGAATATTGTAAATGCACAAACAGTAATTTCTCCGCATTGCAAGGTGCAATTCTGAAATTTTTTGCTTTTTCCTGCTCCTCTTAGCATGATAAAGAAGATTCCAAGTGAGTGAGATGCCAGCTCCTTTCATTCAGTCAGTAGCTTCAATCATTTCTGGACGTTTTTCAATGGCAAAAATCAATGAATATTGTAAATGCACAAACAGTAATTTCTCCGCATTGCAAGGTGCAATTCTGAAATTTTTTGCTTTTTCCTGCTCCTCTTAGCATGATAAAGAAGATTCAAAGAGAGTGAGATGCCAGCTCCTTTCATTCAGTCAGTAGCTTCAAACATTTCTGGTATATGAATAACATGTTTTTCAATGGCAAAAATCAATGAATATTGTAAATGCACAAACAGTAATTTCTCCGCATTGCAAGGTGCAAGTCTGAAATTTTTTGCTTTTTCCTGCTCCTCTTAGCATGATAAAGAAGATTCAAAGAGAGTGAGATGCCAGCTCCTTTCATTCAGTCAGTAGCTTCAAACATTTCTGGTATATGAATAACATGATGTTTTTCAATGGCAAAAATCAATGAATATTGTAAATGCACAAACAGTAATTTCTCCGCATTGCAAGGTGCAATTCTGAAATTTTTTGCTTTTTCCTGCTCCTCTTAGCATGATAAAGAAGATTCAAAGAGAGTGAGATGCCAGCTCCTTTCATTCAGTCAGTAGCTTCAATCATTTCTGGATGTTTTTCAATGGCAAAAATCAATGAATATTGTAAATGCACAAACAGTAATTTCTCCGCATTGCAAGTTGCAATTCTGAAATTTTTTGCTTTTTCCTGCTCCTCTTAGCATGATAAAGAAGATTCAAAGAGAGTGAGATGTCAGCTCCTTTCATTCAGTCAGTAGCTTCAAACATTTCTGGTATATGAATAACATGATGTTTTTCAATGGCAAAAATCAATGAATATTGTAAATGCACAAACAGTAATTTCTCCGCATTGCAAGGTGCAATTCTGAAATTTTTTGCTTTTTCCTGCTCCTCTTAGCATGATAAAGAAGATTCAAAGAGAGTGAGATGCCAGCTCCTTTCATTCAGTCAGTAGCTTCAATCATTTCTGGATGTTTTTCAATGGCAAAAATCAATGAATATTGTAAATGCACAAACAGTAATTTCTCCGCATTGCAAGGTGCAATTCTGAAATTTTTTGCTTTTTCCTGCTCCTCTTAGCATGATAAAGAAGATTCAAAGAGAGTGAGATGCCAGCTCCTTTCATTCAGTCAGTAGCTTCAAACATTTCTGGTATATGAATAACATGATGTTTTTCAATGGCAAAAATCAATGAATATTGTAAATGCACAAACAGTAATTTCTCCGCATTGCAAGGTGCAATTCTGAAATTTTTTGATTTTTCCTGCTCCTCTTAGCATGATAAAGAAGATTCAAAGAGAGTGAGATGCCAGCTCCTTTCATTCAGTCAGTAGCTTCAATCATTTCTGGACGTTTTTCAATGGCAAAAATCAATGAATATTGTAAAAGCACAAACAGTAATTTCTCCGCATTGCAAGGTGCAATTCTGAAATTTTTTGCTTTTTCCTGCTCCTCTTAGCATGATAAAGAAGATTCAAAGAGAGTGAGATGCCAGCTCCTTTCATTCAGTCAGTAGCTTCAAACATTTCTGGTATATGAATAACATGATGTTTTTCAATGGCAAAAATCAATGAATATTGTAAATGCACAAACAGTAATTTCTCCGCATTGCAAGGTGCAATTCTGAAATTTTTTGCTTTTTCCTGCTCCTCTTAGCATGATAAAGAAGATTCAAAGAGAGTGAGATGCCAGCTCCTTTCATTCAGTCAGTAGCTTCAAACATTTCTGGTATATGAATAACATGATGTTTTTCAATGGCAAAAATCAATGAATATTGTAAATGCACAAACAGTAATATCTCCACATTGCAAGGTGCAATTCTGAAATTTTTTGCTTTTTCCTGCTAATCCTAGCATGATAAAGAAGATTCAAAGAGAGTGAGATGCCAGCTCCTTTCATTCAGTCAGTAGCTTCAAACATTTCTGGTATATGAAAAACATGTTTTTCAATGGCAAAAATCAATGAATATTGTAAATGCACAAACAGTAATATCTCCACATTGCACGGTGCAATTCTGAAATTTTTAGCTTTTTCCTGTTAATCCTAGCATGATAAAGAAGATTCAAAGAGAGTGAGATGCCAGCTCCTTTCATTCAGTCAGTAGCTTCAAACATTTCTGGTATATGAAAAACGTTTTTCAATGGCAAAAATCAATGAATATTGTAAATGCACAAACAGTAATATCTCCACATTGCACGGTGCAATTCTGAAATTTTTAGCTTTTTCCTGTTAATCCTAGCATGATAAAGAAGATTCAAAGAGAGTGAGATGCCAGCTCCTTTCATTCAGTCAGTAGCTTCAAACATTTCTGGTATATGAAAAACATGTTTTTCAATGGCAAAAATCAATGAATATTGTAAATGCACAAACAGTAATATCTCCACATTGCAAGGTGCAATTCTGAAATTTTTTGCTTTTTCCTGCTAATCCTAGCATGATAAAGAAGATTCAAAGAGAGTGAGATGCCAGCTCCTTTCATTCAGTCAGTAGCTTCAAACATTTCTGGTATATGAAAAACATGTTTTTCAATGGCAAAAATCAATGAATATTGTAAATGCACAAACAGTAATATCTCCACATTGCACGGTGCAATTCTGAAATTTTTAGCTTTTTCCTGTTAATCCTAGCATGATAAAGAAGATTCAAAGAGAGTGAGATGCCAGCTCCTTTCATTTAGTCAGTAGCTTCAAACATTTCTGGTATATGAAAAACGTTTTTCAATGGCAAAAATCAATGAATATTGTAAATGCACAAACAGTAATATCTCCACATTGCAAGGTGCAATTCTGAAATTTTTTGCTTTTTCCTGTTAATCCTAGCATGATAAAGAAGATTCAAAGAGAGTGAGATGCCAGCTCCTTTCATTCAGTCAGTAGCTTCAAACATTTCTGGTATATGAAAAACATGTTTTTCAATGGCAAAAATCAATGAATATTGTAAATGCACAAACAGTAATATCTCCACATTGCACGGTGCAATTCTGAAATTTTTAGCTTTTTCCTGTTAATCCTAGCATGATAAAGAAGATTCAAAGAGAGTGAGATGCCAGCTCCTTTCATTCAGTCAGTAGCTTCAAACATTTCTGGTATATGAAAAACATGTTTTTCAATGGCAAAAATCAATGAATATTGTAAATGCACAAACAGTAATATCTCCACATTGCAAGGTGCAATTCTGAAATTTTTTGCTTTTTCCTGCTAATCCTAGCATGATAAAGAAGATTCAAAGAGAGTGAGATGCCAGCTCCTTTCATTCAGTCAGTAGCTTCAAACATTTCAGGTATATGAAAAACATGTTTTTCAATGGCAAAAATCAATGAATATTGTAAATGCACAAACAGTAATATCTCCACATTGCACAGTGCAATTCTGAAATTTTTAGCTTTTTCCTGTTAATCCTAGCATGATAAAGAAGATTCAAAGAGAGTGAGATGCCAGCTCCTTTCATTCAGTCAGTAGCTTCAAACATTTCTGGTATATGAAAAACATGTTTTTCAATGGCAAAAATCAATGAATATTGTAAATGCACAAACAGTAATATCTCCACATTGCAAGGTGCAATTCTGAAATTTTTTGCTTTTTCCTGCTCCTCTTAGCATGATAAAGAAGATTCAAAGAGAGTGAGATGCCAGCTCCTTTCATTCAGTCAGTAGCTTCAATCATTTCTGGACGTTTTTCAGTGGCAAAAATCAATGAATATTGTAAATGCACAAACAGTAATTTCTCCGCATTGCAAGGTGCAATTCTGAAATTTTTTGCTTTTTCCTGCTCCTCTTAGCATCATAAGGAAGATTCAAAGAGAGTGAGATGCCAGCTCCTTTCATTCAGTCAGTACCTTCAATCATTTCTGGACGTTTTTCAATGGCAAAAATCAATGAATATTGTAAATGCACAAACAGTAATTTCTCCGCATTGCAAGGTGCAATTCTGAAATTTTTTGCTTTTTCCCGCTCCTCTTAGCATGATAAAGAAGATTCAAAGAGAGTGAGGTGCCAGCTCCTTTCATTCAGTCAGTAGCTTCAAACATTTCTGGTATATGAATAACATGTTTTTCAATGGCAAAAATCAATGAATATTGTAAATGCACAAACAGTAATTTCTCCGCATTGCAAGGTGCAATTCTGAAATTTTTTGATTTTTCCTGCTCCTCTTAGCATGATAAAGAAGATTCAAAGAGAGTGAGATGCCAGCTCCTTTCATTCAGTCAGTAGCTTCAATCATTTCTGGACGTTTTTCAATGGCAAAAATCAATGAATATTGTAAATGCACAAACAGTAATTTCTCCGCATTGCAAGGTGCAATTCTGAAATTTTTTGCTTTTTCCTGCTCCTCTTAGCATGATAAAGAAGATTCCAAGTGAGTGAGATGCCAGCTCCTTTCATTCAGTCAGTAGCTTCAATCATTTCTGGACGTTTTTCAATGGCAAAAATCAATGAATATTGTAAATGCACAAACAGTAATTTCTCCGCATTGCAAGGTGCAATTCTGAAATTTTTTGCTTTTTCCTGCTCCTCTTAGCATGATAAAGAAGATTCAAAGAGAGTGAGATGCCAGCTCCTTTCATTCAGTCAGTAGCTTCAAACATTTCTGGTATATGAATAACATGTTTTTCAATGGCAAAAATCAATGAATATTGTAAATGCACAAACAGTAATTTCTCCGCATTGCAAGGTGCAAGTCTGAAATTTTTTGCTTTTTCCTGCTCCTCTTAGCATGATAAAGAAGATTCAAAGAGAGTGAGATGCCAGTTACTTTCATTCAGTCAGTAGCTTCAATCATTTCTGGACGTTTTTCAATGGTAAAAATCAATGAATATTGTAAATGCACAAACAGTAATTTCTCCACATTGCAAGGTGCAATTCTGAAATTTTTTGCTTTTTCCTGCTCCTCTTAGCATGATAAAGAAGATTCAAAGAGAGTGAGATGCCAGCTCCTTTCATTCAGTCAGTAGCTTCAAACATTTCTGGTATATGAATAACATGATGTTTTTCAATGGCAAAAATCAATGAATATTGTAAATGCACAAACAGTAATTTCTCCGCATTGCAAGGTGCAATTCTGAAATTTTTTGCTTTTTCCTGCTCCTCTTAGCATGATAAAGAAGATTCAAAGAGAGTGAGATGCCAGCTCCTTTCATTCAGTCAGTAGCTTCAAACATTTCTGGTATATGAATAACATGATGTTTTTCAATGGCAAAAATCAATGAATATTGTAAATGCACAAACAGTAATTTCTCCGCATTGCAAGGTGCAATTCTGAAATTTTTTGCTTTTTCCTGCTCCTCTTAGCATGATAAAGAAGATTCAAAGAGAGTGAGATGCCAGCTCCTTTCATTCAGTCAGTAGCTTCAATCATTTCTGGATGTTTTTCAATGGCAAAAATCAATGAATATTGTAAATGCACAAACAGTAATTTCTCCGCATTGCAAGTTGCAATTCTGAAATTTTTTGCTTTTTCCTGCTCCTCTTAGCATGATAAAGAAGATTCAAAGAGAGTGAGATGTCAGCTCCTTTCATTCAGTCAGTAGCTTCAAACATTTCTGGTATATGAATAACATGATGTTTTTCAATGGCAAAAATCAATGAATATTGTAAATGCACAAACAGTAATTTCTCCGCATTGCAAGGTGCAATTCTGAAATTTTTTGCTTTTTCCTGCTCCTCTTAGCATGATAAAGAAGATTCAAAGAGAGTGAGATGCCAGCTCCTTTCATTCAGTCAGTAGCTTCAATCATTTCTGGATGTTTTTCAATGGCAAAAATCAATGAATATTGTAAATGCACAAACAGTAATTTCTCCGCATTGCAAGGTGCAATTCTGAAATTTTTTGCTTTTTCCTGCTCCTCTTAGCATGATAAAGAAGATTCAAAGAGAGTGAGATGCCAGCTCCTTTCATTCAGTCAGTAGCTTCAAACATTTCTGGTATATGAATAACATGATGTTTTTCAATGGCAAAAATCAATGAATATTGTAAATGCACAAACAGTAATTTCTCCGCATTGCAAGGTGCAATTCTGAAATTTTTTGATTTTTCCTGCTCCTCTTAGCATGATAAAGAAGATTCAAAGAGAGTGAGATGCCAGCTCCTTTCATTCAGTCAGTAGCTTCAATCATTTCTGGACGTTTTTCAATGGCAAAAATCAATGAATATTGTAAAAGCACAAACAGTAATTTCTCCGCATTGCAAGGTGCAATTCTGAAATTTTTTGCTTTTTCCTGCTCCTCTTAGCATGATAAAGAAGATTCAAAGAGAGTGAGATGCCAGCTCCTTTCATTCAGTCAGTAGCTTCAAACATTTCTGGTATATGAATAACATGATGTTTTTCAATGGCAAAAATCAATGAATATTGTAAATGCACAAACAGTAATTTCTCCGCATTGCAAGGTGCAATTCTGAAATTTTTTGCTTTTTCCTGCTCCTCTTAGCATGATAAAGAAGATTCAAAGAGAGTGAGATGCCAGCTCCTTTCATTCAGTCAGTAGCTTCAAACATTTCTGGTATATGAATAACATGATGTTTTTCAATGGCAAAAATCAATGAATATTGTAAATGCACAAACAGTAATATCTCCACATTGCAAGGTGCAATTCTGAAATTTTTTGCTTTTTCCTGCTAATCCTAGCATGATAAAGAAGATTCAAAGAGAGTGAGATGCCAGCTCCTTTCATTCAGTCAGTAGCTTCAAACATTTCTGGTATATGAAAAACATGTTTTTCAATGGCAAAAATCAATGAATATTGTAAATGCACAAACAGTAATATCTCCACATTGCACGGTGCAATTCTGAAATTTTTAGCTTTTTCCTGTTAATCCTAGCATGATAAAGAAGATTCAAAGAGAGTGAGATGCCAGCTCCTTTCATTCAGTCAGTAGCTTCAAACATTTCTGGTATATGAAAAACGTTTTTCAATGGCAAAAATCAATGAATATTGTAAATGCACAAACAGTAATATCTCCACATTGCACGGTGCAATTCTGAAATTTTTAGCTTTTTCCTGTTAATCCTAGCATGATAAAGAAGATTCAAAGAGAGTGAGATGCCAGCTCCTTTCATTCAGTCAGTAGCTTCAAACATTTCTGGTATATGAAAAACATGTTTTTCAATGGCAAAAATCAATGAATATTGTAAATGCACAAACAGTAATATCTCCACATTGCAAGGTGCAATTCTGAAATTTTTTGCTTTTTCCTGCTAATCCTAGCATGATAAAGAAGATTCAAAGAGAGTGAGATGCCAGCTCCTTTCATTCAGTCAGTAGCTTCAAACATTTCTGGTATATGAAAAACATGTTTTTCAATGGCAAAAATCAATGAATATTGTAAATGCACAAACAGTAATATCTCCACATTGCACGGTGCAATTCTGAAATTTTTAGCTTTTTCCTGTTAATCCTAGCATGATAAAGAAGATTCAAAGAGAGTGAGATGCCAGCTCCTTTCATTCAGTCAGTAGCTTCAAACATTTCTGGTATATGAAAAACGTTTTTCAATGGCAAAAATCAATGAATATTGTAAATGCACAAACAGTAATATCTCCACATTGCAAGGTGCAATTCTGAAATTTTTTGCTTTTTCCTGTTAATCCTAGCATGATAAAGAAGATTCAAAGAGAGTGAGATGCCAGCTCCTTTCATTCAGTCAGTAGCTTCAAACATTTCTGGTATATGAAAAACATGTTTTTCAATGGCAAAAATCAATGAATATTGTAAATGCACAAACAGTAATATCTCCACATTGCACGGTGCAATTCTGAAATTTTTAGCTTTTTCCTGTTAATCCTAGCATGATAAAGAAGATTCAAAGAGAGTGAGATGCCAGCTCCTTTCATTCAGTCAGTAGCTTCAAACATTTCTGGTATATGAAAAACATGTTTTTCAATGGCAAAAATCAATGAATATTGTAAATGCACAAACAGTAATATCTCCACATTGCAAGGTGCAATTCTGAAATTTTTTGCTTTTTCCTGCTAATCCTAGCATGATAAAGAAGATTCAAAGAGAGTGAGATGCCAGCTCCTTTCATTCAGTCAGTAGCTTCAAACATTTCTGGTATATGAAAAACATGTTTTTCAATGGCAAAAATCAATGAATATTGTAAATGCACAAACAGTAATATCTCCACATTGCACAGTGCAATTCTGAAATTTTTAGCTTTTTCCTGTTAATCCTAGCATGATAAAGAAGATTCAAAGAGAGTGAGATGCCAGCTCCTTTCATTCAGTCAGTAGCTTCAAACATTTCTGGTATATGAAAAACATGTTTTTCAATGGCAAAAATCAATGAATATTGTAAATGCACAAACAGTAATATCTCCACATTGCAAGGTGCAATTCTGAAATTTTTTGCTTTTTCCTGCTCCTCTTAGCATGATAAAGAAGATTCAAAGAGAGTGAGATGCCAGCTCCTTTCATTCAGTCAGTAGCTTCAATCATTTCTGGATGTTTTTCAATGGCAAAAATCAATGAATATTGTAAATGCACAAACTGTAATTTCTCCGCATTGCAAGGTGCAATTCTGAAATTTTTTGCTTTTTCCTGCTCCTCTTAGCATGATAAAGAAGATTCAAAGAGAGTGAGATGCCAGCTCCTTTCATTCAGTCAGTAGCTTCAATCATTTCTGGACGTTTTTCAGTGGCAAAAATCAATGAATATTGTAAATGCACAAACAGTAATTTCTCCGCATTGCAAGGTGCAATTCTGAAATTTTTTGCTTTTTCCTGCTCCTCTTAGCATCATAAGGAAGATTCAAAGAGAGTGAGATGCCAGCTCCTTTCATTCAGTCAGTACCTTCAATCATTTCTGGACGTTTTTCAATGGCAAAAATCAATGAATATTGTAAATGCACAAACAGTAATTTCTCCGCATTGCAAGGTGCAATTCTGAAATTTTTTGCTTTTTCCCGCTCCTCTTAGCATGATAAAGAAGATTCAAAGAGAGTGAGGTGCCAGCTCCTTTCATTCAGTCAGTAGCTTCAAACATTTCTGGTATATGAATAACATGTTTTTCAATGGCAAAAATCAATGAATATTGTAAATGCACAAACAGTAATTTCTCCGCATTGCAAGGTGCAATTCTGAAATTTTTTGATCTTTCCTGCTCCTCTTAGCATGATAAAGAAGATTCAAAGAGAGTGAGATGCCAGCTCCTTTCATTCAGTCAGTAGCTTCAATCATTTCTGGACGTTTTTCAATGGCAAAAATCAATGAATATTGTAAATGCACAAACAGTAATTTCTCCGCATTGCAAGGTGCAATTCTGAAATTTTTTGCTTTTTCCTGCTCCTCTTAGCATGATAAAGAAGATTCCAAGAGAGTGAGATGCCAGCTCCTTTCATTCAGTCAGTAGCTTCAATCATTTCTGGACGTTTTTCAATGGCAAAAATCAATGAATATTGTAAATGCACAAACAGTAATTTCTCCGCATTGCAAGGTGCAATTCTGAAATTTTTTGCTTTTTCCTGCTCCTCTTAGCATGATAAAGAAGATTCAAAGAGAGTGAGATGCCAGCTCCTTTCATTCAGTCAGTAGCTTCAAACATTTCTGGTATATGAATAACATGTTTTTCAATGGCAAAAATCAATGAATATTGTAAATGCACAAACAGTAATTTCTCCGCATTGCAAGGTGCAAGTCTGAAATTTTTTGCTTTTTCCTGCTCCTCTTAGCATGATAAAGAAGATTCAAAGAGAGTGAGATGCCAGTTACTTTCATTCAGTCAGTAGCTTCAATCATTTCTGGACGTTTTTCAATGGTAAAAATCAATGAATATTGTAAATGCACAAACAGTAATTTCTCCACATTGCAAGGTGCAATTCTGAAATTTTTTGCTTTTTCCTGCTCCTCTTAGCATGATAAAGAAGATTCAAAGAGAGTGAGATGCCAGCTCCTTTCATTCAGTCAGTAGCTTCAAACATTTCTGGTATATGAATAACATGATGTTTTTCAATGGCAAAAATCAATGAATATTGTAAATGCACAAACAGTAATTTCTCCGCATTGCAAGGTGCAATTCTGAAATTTTTTGCTTTTTCCTGCTCCTCTTAGCATGATAAAGAAGATTCAAAGAGAGTGAGATGCCAGCTCCTTTCATTCAGTCAGTAGCTTCAAACATTTCTGGTATATGAATAACATGATGTTTTTCAATGGCAAAAATCAATGAATATTGTAAATGCACAAACAGTAATATCTCCACATTGCACGGTGCAATTCTGAAATTTTTAGCTTTTTCCTGTTAATCCTAGCATGATAAAGAAGATTCAAAGAGAGTGAGATGCCAGCTCCTTTCATTCAGTCAGTAGCTTCAAACATTTCTGGTATATGAAAAACATGTTTTTCAATGGCAAAAATCAATGAATATTGTAAATGCACAAACAGTAATATCTCCACATTGCAAGGTGCAATTCTGAAATTTTTTGCTTTTTCCTGCTAATCCTAGCATGATAAAGAAGATTCAAAGAGAGTGAGATGCCAGCTCCTTTCATTCAGTCAGTAGCTTCAAACATTTCTGGTATATGAAAAACATGTTTTTCAATGGCAAAAATCAATGAATATTGTAAATGCACAAACAGTAATATCTCCACATTGCACGGTGCAATTCTGAAATTTTTAGCTTTTTCCTGTTAATCCTAGCATGATAAAGAAGATTCAAAGAGAGTGAGATGCCAGCTCCTTTCATTTAGTCAGTAGCTTCAAACATTTCTGGTATATGAAAAACGTTTTTCAATGGCAAAAATCAATGAATATTGTAAATGCACAAACAGTAATATCTCCACATTGCAAGGTGCAATTCTGAAATTTTTTGCTTTTTCCTGTTAATCCTAGCATGATAAAGAAGATTCAAAGAGAGTGAGATGCCAGCTCCTTTCATTCAGTCAGTAGCTTCAAACATTTCTGGTATATGAAAAACATGTTTTTCAATGGCAAAAATCAATGAATATTGTAAATGCACAAACAGTAATATCTCCACATTGCACGGTGCAATTCTGAAATTTTTAGCTTTTTCCTGTTAATCCTAGCATGATAAAGAAGATTCAAAGAGAGTGAGATGCCAGCTCCTTTCATTCAGTCAGTAGCTTCAAACATTTCTGGTATATGAAAAACATGTTTTTCAATGGCAAAAATCAATGAATATTGTAAATGCACAAACAGTAATATCTCCACATTGCAAGGTGCAATTCTGAAATTTTTTGCTTTTTCCTGCTAATCCTAGCATGATAAAGAAGATTCAAAGAGAGTGAGATGCCAGCTCCTTTCATTCAGTCAGTAGCTTCAAACATTTCTGGTATATGAAAAACATGTTTTTCAATGGCAAAAATCAATGAATATTGTAAATGCACAAACAGTAATATCTCCACATTGCACAGTGCAATTCTGAAATTTTTAGCTTTTTCCTGTTAATCCTAGCATGATAAAGAAGATTCAAAGAGAGTGAGATGCCAGCTCCTTTCATTCAGTCAGTAGCTTCAAACATTTCTGGTATATGAAAAACATGTTTTTCAATGGCAAAAATCAATGAATATTGTAAATGCACAAACAGTAATATCTCCACATTGCAAGGTGCAATTCTGAAATTTTTTGCTTTTTCCTGCTCCTCTTAGCATGATAAAGAAGATTCAAAGAGAGTGAGATGCCAGCTCCTTTCATTCAGTCAGTAGCTTCAATCATTTCTGGACGTTTTTCAGTGGCAAAAATCAATGAATATTGTAAATGCACAAACAGTAATTTCTCCGCATTGCAAGGTGCAATTCTGAAATTTTTTGCTTTTTCCTGCTCCTCTTAGCATCATAAGGAAGATTCAAAGAGAGTGAGATGCCAGCTCCTTTCATTCAGTCAGTACCTTCAATCATTTCTGGACGTTTTTCAATGGCAAAAATCAATGAATATTGTAAATGCACAAACAGTAATTTCTCCGCATTGCAAGGTGCAATTCTGAAATTTTTTGCTTTTTCCCGCTCCTCTTAGCATGATAAAGAAGATTCAAAGAGAGTGAGGTGCCAGCTCCTTTCATTCAGTCAGTAGCTTCAAACATTTCTGGTATATGAATAACATGTTTTTCAATGGCAAAAATCAATGAATATTGTAAATGCACAAACAGTAATTTCTCCGCATTGCAAGGTGCAATTCTGAAATTTTTTGATCTTTCCTGCTCCTCTTAGCATGATAAAGAAGATTCAAAGAGAGTGAGATGCCAGCTCCTTTCATTCAGTCAGTAGCTTCAATCATTTCTGGACGTTTTTCAATGGCAAAAATCAATGAATATTGTAAATGCACAAACAGTAATTTCTCCGCATTGCAAGGTGCAATTCTGAAATTTTTTGCTTTTTCCTGCTCCTCTTAGCATGATAAAGAAGATTCCAAGAGAGTGAGATGCCAGCTCCTTTCATTCAGTCAGTAGCTTCAATCATTTCTGGACGTTTTTCAATAGCAAAAATCAATGAATATTGTAAATGCACAAACAGTAATTTCTCCGCATTGCAAGGTGCAATTCTGAAATTTTTTGCTTTTTCCTGCTCCTCTTAGCATGATAAAGAAGATTCAAAGAGAGTGAGATGCCAGCTCCTTTCATTCAGTCAGTAGCTTCAAACATTTCTGGTATATGAATAACATGTTTTTCAATGGCAAAAATCAATGAATATTGTAAATGCACAAACAGTAATTTCTCCGCATTGCAAGGTGCAAGTCTGAAATTTTTTGCTTTTTCCTGCTCCTCTTAGCATGATAAAGAAGATTCAAAGAGAGTGAGATGCCAGTTACTTTCATTCAGTCAGTAGCTTCAATCATTTCTGGACGTTTTTCAATGGTAAAAATCAATGAATATTGTAAATGCACAAACAGTAATTTCTCCACATTGCAAGGTGCAATTCTGAAATTTTTTGCTTTTTCCTGCTCCTCTTAGCATGATAAAGAAGATTCAAAGAGAGTGAGATGCCAGCTCCTTTCATTCAGTCAGTAGCTTCAAACATTTCTGGTATATGAATAACATGATGTTTTTCAATGGCAAAAATCAATGAATATTGTAAATGCACAAACAGTAATTTCTCCGCATTGCAAGGTGCAATTCTGAAATTTTTTGCTTTTTCCTGCTCCTCTTAGCATGATAAAGAAGATTCAAAGAGAGTGAGATGCCAGCTCCTTTCATTCAGTCAGTAGCTTCAAACATTTCTGGTATATGAATAACATGATGTTTTTCAATGGCAAAAATCAATGAATATTGTAAATGCACAAACAGTAATTTCTCCGCATTGCAAGGTGCAATTCTGAAATTTTTTGCTTTTTC
>NW_027366303.1:0-75772 GCF_046119375.1 Phyllobates terribilis | reverse complement strand
TGCACCTTGCAATGCGGAGAAATTACTGTTTGTGCATTTACAATATTCATTGATTTTTGCCATTGAAAAACGTCCAGAAATGATTGAAGCTACTGACTGAATGAAAGGAGCTGGCATCTCACTCTCTTTGAATCTTCTTTATCATGCTAAGAGGAGCAGGAAAAAGCAAAAAATTTCAGAATTGCACCTTGCAATGTGGAGAAATTACTGTTTGTGCATTTACAATATTCATTGATTTTTGCCATTGAAAAACATCATGTTATTCATATACCAGAAATGATTGAAGCTACTGACTGAATGAAAGGAGCTGGCATCTCACTCTCTTTGAATCTTCTTTATCATGCTAAGGGGAGCAGGAAAAAGCAAAAAATTTCAGAATTGCACCTTGCAATGCGGAGAAATTACTGTTTGTGCATTTACAATATTCATTGATTTTTGCCATTGAAAAACGTCTAGAAATGATTGAAGCTACTGACTGAATGAAAGGAGCTGGCATCTCACTCTCTTTGAATCTTCTTTATCATGCTAAGAGGAGCAGGAAAAAGCAAAAAATTTCAGAATTGCACCTTGCAATGCGGAGAAATTACTGTTTGTGCTTTTACAATATTCATTGATTTTTGCCATTGAAAAACATCATGTTATTCATATACCAGAAATGTTTGAAGCTACTGACTGAATGAAAGGAGCTGGCATCTCACTCTCTTTGAATCTTCTTTATCATGCTAAGAGGAGCAGGAAAAAGCAAAAAATTTCAGAATTGCACCTTGCAATGCGGAGAAATTACTGTTTGTGCATTTACAATATTCATTGATTTTTGCCATTGAAAAACGTCCAGAAATGATTGAAGCTACTGACTGAATGAAAGGAGCTGGCATCTCACTCTCTTTGAATCTTCTTTATCATGCTAAGAGGAGCAGGAAAAAGCAAAAAATTTCAGAATTGCACCTTGCAATGCGGAGAAATTACTGTTTGTGCATTTACAATATTCATTGATTTTTGCCATTGAAAAACGTCCAGAAATGATTGAAGCTACTGACTGAATGAAAGGAGCTGGCATCTCACTCTCTTTGAATCTTCTTTATCATGCTAAGAGGAGCAGGAAAAAGCAAAAAATTTCAGAATTGCAACTTGCAATGCGGAGAAATTACTGTTTGTGCATTTACAATATTCATTGATTTTTGCCATTGAAAAACATCATGTTATTCATATACCAGAAATGATTGAAGCTACTGACTGAATGAAAGGAGCTGGCATCTCACTCTCTTTGAATCTTCTTTATCATGCTAAGAGGAGCAGGAAAAAGCAAAAAATTTCAGAATTGCACCTTGCAATGCGGAGAAATTACTGTTTGTGCATTTACAATATTCATTGATTTTTGCCATTGAAAAACGTCCAGAAATGATTGAAGCTACTGACTGAATGAAAGGAGCTGGCATCTCACTCTCTTTGAATCTTCTTTATCATGCTAAGAGGAGCAGGAAAAAGCAAAAAATTTCAGAATTGCACCTTGCAATGCGGAGAAATTACTGTTTGTGCATTTACAATATTCATTGATTTTTGCCATTGAAAAACGTCCAGAAATGATTGAAGCTACTGACTGAATGAAAGGAGCTGGCATCTCACTCTCTTTGAATCTTCTTTATCATGCTAAGAGGAGCAGGAAAAAGCAAAAAATTTCAGAATTGCACCTTGCAATGCGGAGAAATTACTGTTTGTGCATTTACAATATTCATTAATTTTTGCCATTGAAAAACATCATGTTATTCATATCCCAGAAATGTTTGAAGCTACTGACTGAATGAAAGAAGCTGGCATCTCACTCTCTTTGAATCTTCTTTATCATGCTAAGAGGAGCAGGAAAAAGCAAAAAATTTCAGAATTGCACCTTGCAATGCGGAGAAATTACTGTTTGTGCATTTACAATCTTCATTGATTTTTGCCATTGAAAAACGTCCAGAAATGATTGAAGCTACTGACTGAATGAAAGGAGCTGGCATCTCACTCTCTTTGAATCTTCTTTATCATGCTAAGAGGAGCAGGAAAAAGCAAAAAATTTCAGAATTGCACCTTGCAATGCGGAGAAATTACTGTTTGTGCATTTACAATATTCATTGATTTTTGCCATTGAAAAACATCATGTTATTCATATACCAGAAATGTTTGAAGCTACTGACTGAATGAAAGGAGCTGGCATCTCACTCTCTTTGAATCTTCTTTATCATGCTAAGAGGAGCAGGAAAAAGAGAAAAATTTCAGAATTGCACCTTGCAATGCGGAGAAATTACTGTTTGTGCATTTACAATATTCATTGATTTTTGCCATTGAAAAACGTCCAGAAATGATTGAAGCTACTGACTGAATGAAAGGAGCTGGCATCTCACTCTCTTTGAATCTTCTTTATCATGCTAAGAGGAGCAGGAAAAAGCAAAAAATTTCAGAATTGCACCTTGCAATGCGGAGAAATTACTGTTTGTGCATTTACAATATTCATTGATTTTTGCCATTGAAAAACGTCCAGAAATGATTGAAGCTACTGACTGAATGAAAGGAGCTGGCATCTCACTCTCTTTGAATCTTCTTTATCATGCTAAGAGGAGCAGGAAAAAGCAAAAAATTTCAGAATTGCACCTTGCAATGCGGAGAAATTACTGTTTGTGCATTTACAATATTCATTAATTTTTGCCATTGAAAAACATCATGTTATTCATATCCCAGAAATGTTTGAAGCTACTGACTGAATGAAAGAAGCTGGCATCTCACTCTCTTTGAATCTTCTTTATCATGCTAAGAGGAGCAGGAAAAAGCAAAAAATTTCAGAATTGCACCTTGCAATGCGGAGAAATTACTGTTTGTGCATTTACAATATTCATTGATTTTTGCCATTGAAAAACGTCCAGAAATGATTGAAGCTACTGACTGAATGAAAGGAGCTGGCATCTCACTCTCTTTGAATCTTCTTTATCATGCTAAGAGGAGCAGGAAAAAGCAAAAAATTTCAGAATTGCACCTTGCAATGCGGAGAAATTACTGTTTGTGCATTTACAATATTCATTGATTTTTGCCATTGAAAAACATCATGTTATTCATATACCAGAAATGTTTGAAGCTACTGACTGAATGAAAGGAGCTGGCATCTCACTCTCTTTGAATCTTCTTTATCATGCTAAGAGGAGCAGGAAAAAGCAAAAAATTTCAGAATTGCACCTTGCAATGCGGAGAAATTACTGTTTGTGCATTTACAATATTCATTGATTTTTGCCATTGAAAAACGTCCAGAAATGATTGAAGCTACTGACTGAATGAAAGGAGCTGGCATCTCACTCTCTTTGAATCTTCTTTATCATGCTAAGAGGAGCAGGAAAAAGCAAAAAATTTCAGAATTGCACCTTGCAATGCGGAGAAATTACTGTTTGTGCATTTACAATATTCATTGATTTTTGCCATTGAAAAACATCATGTTATTCATATACCAGAAATGATTGAAGCTACTGACTGAATGAAAGGAGCTGGCATCTCGCTCTCTTTGAATCTTCTTTATCATGCTAAGAGGAGCAGGAAAAAGCAAAAAATTTCAGAATTGCACCTTGCAATGCGGAGAAATTACTGTTTGTGCATTTACAATATTCATTGATTTTTGCCATTGAAAAACGTCCAGAAATGATTGAAGCTACTGACTGAATGAAAGGAGCTGGCATCTCACTCTCTTTGAATCTTCTTTATCATGCTAAGAGGAGCAGGAAAAAGCAAAAAATTTCAGAATTGCACCTTGCAATGTGGAGAAATTACTGTTTGTGCATTTACAATATTCATTGATTTTTGCCATTGAAAAACATCATGTTATTCATATACCAGAAATGATTGAAGCTACTGACTGAATGAAAGGAGCTGGCATCTCACTCTCTTTGAATCTTCTTTATCATGCTAAGAGGAGCAGGAAAAAGCAAAAAATTTCAGAATTGCACCTTGCAATGCGGAGAAATTACTGTTTGTGCATTTACAATATTCATTGATTTTTGCCATTGAAAAACGTCTAGAAATGATTGAAGCTACTGACTGAATGAAAGGAGCTGGCATCTCACTCTCTTTGAATCTTCTTTATCATGCTAAGAGGAGCAGGAAAAAGCAAAAAATTTCAGAATTGCACCTTGCAATGCGGAGAAATTACTGTTTGTGCTTTTACAATATTCATTGATTTTTGCCATTGAAAAACATCATGTTATTCATATACCAGAAATGTTTGAAGCTACTGACTGAATGAAAGGAGCTGGCATCTCACTCTCTTTGAATCTTCTTTATCATGCTAAGAGGAGCAGGAAAAAGCAAAAAATTTCAGAATTGCACCTTGCAATGCGGAGAAATTACTGTTTGTGCATTTACAATATTCATTGATTTTTGCCATTGAAAAACGTCCAGAAATGATTGAAGCTACTGACTGAATGAAAGGAGCTGGCATCTCACTCTCTTTGAATCTTCTTTATCATGCTAAGAGGAGCAGGAAAAAGCAAAAAATTTCAGAATTGCACCTTGCAATGCGGAGAAATTACTGTTTGTGCATTTACAATATTCATTGATTTTTGCCATTGAAAAACGTCCAGAAATGATTGAAGCTACTGACTGAATGAAAGGAGCTGGCATCTCACTCTCTTTGAATCTTCTTTATCATGCTAAGAGGAGCAGGAAAAAGCAAAAAATTTCAGAATTGCAACTTGCAATGCGGAGAAATTACTGTTTGTGCATTTACAATATTCATTGATTTTTGCCATTGAAAAACATCATGTTATTCATATACCAGAAATGATTGAAGCTACTGACTGAATGAAAGGAGCTGGCATCTCACTCTCTTTGAATCTTCTTTATCATGCTAAGAGGAGCAGGAAAAAGCAAAAAATTTCAGAATTGCACCTTGCAATGCGGAGAAATTACTGTTTGTGCATTTACAATATTCATTGATTTTTGCCATTGAAAAACGTCCAGAAATGATTGAAGCTACTGACTGAATGAAAGGAGCTGGCATCTCACTCTCTTTGAATCTTCTTTATCATGCTAAGAGGAGCAGGAAAAAGCAAAAAATTTCAGAATTGCACCTTGCAATGCGGAGAAATTACTGTTTGTGCATTTACAATATTCATTGATTTTTGCCATTGAAAAACGTCCAGAAATGATTGAAGCTACTGACTGAATGAAAGGAGCTGGCATCTCACTCTCTTTGAATCTTCTTTATCATGCTAAGAGGAGCAGGAAAAAGCAAAAAATTTCAGAATTGCACCTTGCAATGCGGAGAAATTACTGTTTGTGCATTTACAATATTCATTAATTTTTGCCATTGAAAAACATCATGTTATTCATATCCCAGAAATGTTTGAAGGTACTGACTGAATGAAAGAAGCTGGCATCTCACTCTCTTTGAATCTTCTTTATCATGCTAAGAGGAGCAGGAAAAAGCAAAAAATTTCAGAATTGCACCTTGCAATGCGGAGAAATTACTGTTTGTGCATTTACAATCTTCATTGATTTTTGCCATTGAAAAACGTCCAGAAATGATTGAAGCTACTGACTGAATGAAAGGAGCTGGCATCTCACTCTCTTTGAATCTTCTTTATCATGCTAAGAGGAGCAGGAAAAAGCAAAAAATTTCAGAATTGCACCTTGCAATGCGGAGAAATTACTGTTTGTGCATTTACAATATTCATTGATTTTTGCCATTGAAAAACATCATGTTATTCATATACCAGAAATGTTTGAAGCTACTGACTGAATGAAAGGAGCTGGCATCTCACTCTCTTTGAATCTTCTTTATCATGCTAAGAGGAGCAGGAAAAAGAGAAAAATTTCAGAATTGCACCTTGCAATGCGGAGAAATTACTGTTTGTGCATTTACAATATTCATTGATTTTTGCCATTGAAAAACGTCCAGAAATGATTGAAGCTACTGACTGAATGAAAGGAGCTGGCATCTCACTCTCTTTGAATCTTCTTTATCATGCTAAGAGGAGCAGGAAAAAGCAAAAAATTTCAGAATTGCACCTTGCAATGCGGAGAAATTACTGTTTGTGCATTTACAATATTCATTGATTTTTGCCATTGAAAAACGTCCAGAAATGATTGAAGCTACTGACTGAAGGAAAGGAGCTGGCATCTCACTCTCTTTGAATCTTCTTTATCATGCTAAGAGGAGCAGGAAAAAGCAAAAAATTTCAGAATTGCACCTTGCAATGCGGAGAAATTACTGTTTGTGCATTTACAATATTCATTAATTTTTGCCATTGAAAAACATCATGTTATTCATATCCCAGAAATGTTTGAAGCTACTGACTGAATGAAAGAAGCTGGCATCTCACTCTCTTTGAATCTTCTTTATCATGCTAAGAGGAGCAGGAAAAAGCAAAAAATTTCAGAATTGCACCTTGCAATGCGGAGAAATTACTGTTTGTGCATTTACAATATTCATTGATTTTTGCCATTGAAAAACGTCCAGAAATGATTGAAGCTACTGACTGAATGAAAGGAGCTGGCATCTCACTCTCTTTGAATCTTCTTTATCATGCTAAGAGGAGCAGGAAAAAGCAAAAAATTTCAGAATTGCACCTTGCAATGCGGAGAAATTACTGTTTGTGCATTTACAATATTCATTGATTTTTGCCATTGAAAAACCTCATGTTATTCATATACCAGAAATGTTTGAAGCTACTGACTGAATGAAAGGAGCTGGCATCTCACTCTCTTTGAATCTTCTTTATCATGCTAAGAGGAGCAGGAAAAAGCCAAAAATTTCAGAATTGCACCTTGCAATGCGGAGAAATTACTGTTTGTGCATTTACAATATTCATTGATTTTTGCCATTGAAAAACATCATGTTATTCATATACCAGAAATGATTGAAGCTACTGACTGAATGAAAGGAGCTGGCATCTCACTCTCTTTGAATCTTCTTTATCATGCAAAGAGGAGCAGGAAAAAGCAAAAAATTTCAGAATTGCACCTTGCAATGCGGAGAAATTACTGTTTGTGCATTTACAATATTCATTGATTTTTGCCATTGAAAAACGTCCAGAAATGATTGAAGCTACTGACTGATTGAAAGGAGCTGGTATCTCACTCTCTTTGAATCTTCTTTATCATGCTAAGAGGAGCAGGAAAAAGCAAAAAATTTCAGAATTGCACCTTGCAATGCGGAGAAATTACTGTTTGTGCATTTACAATATTCATTGATTTTTGCCATTGAAAAACGTCCAGAAATGATTGAAGCAACTGACTGAATGAAAGGAGCTGGCATCTCACTCTCTTTGAATCTTCTTTATCATGCTAAGAGGAGCAGGAAAAAGCAAAAAATTTCAGAATTGCACCTTGCAATGCGGAGAAATTACTGTTTGTGCATTTACAATATTCATTGATTTTTGCCATTGAAAAACGTCCAGAAATAATTGAAGCTACTGACTGAATGAAAGGAGCTGGCATCTCACTCTCTTTGAATCTTCTTTATCATGCTAAGAGGAGCAGGAAAAAGCAAAAAATTTCAGAATTGCAACTTGCAATGCGGAGAAATTACTGTTTGTGCATTTACAATATTCATTGATTTTTGCCATTGAAAAACATCATGTTATTCATATACCAGAAATGATTGAAGCTACTGACTGAATGAAAGGAGCTGGCATCTCACTCTCTTTGAATCTTCTTTATCATGCTAAGAGGAGCAGGAAAAAGCAAAAAATTTCAGAATTGCACCTTGCAATGCGGAGAAATTACTGTTTGTGCATTTACAATATTCATTGATTTTTGCCATTGAAAAACGTCCAGAAATGATTGAAGCTACTGACTGAATGAAAGGAGCTGGCATCTCACTCTCTTTGAATCTTCTTTATCATGCTAAGAGGAGCAGGAAAAAGCAAAAAATTTCAGAATTGCACCTTGCAATGCGGAGAAATTACTGTTTGTGCTTTTACAATATTCATTGATTTTTGCCATTGAAAAACATCATGTTATTCATATACCAGAAATGTTTGAAGCTACTGACTGAATGAAAGGAGCTGGCATCTCACTCTCTTTCAATCTTCTTTATCATGCTAAGAGGAGCAGGAAAAAGCAAAAAATTTCAGAATTGCACCTTGCAATGCGGAGAAATTACTGTTTGTGCATTTACAATATTCATTAATTTTTGCCATTGAAAAATGTCCAGAAATGATTGAAGCTGCTGACTGAATGAAAGGAGCTGGCATCTCACTCTCTTTGAATCTTCTTTATTATGCTAAGAGGAGCAGGAAAAAGCAAAAAATTTCAGAATTGCACCTTGCAATGCGGAGAAATTACTGTTTGTGCATTTACAATATTCATTGATTTTTGCCATTGAAAAACATCATGATATTCATATACCAGAAATGATTGAAGCTACTGACTGAATGAAAGGAGCTGGCATCTCACTCTCTTTGAATCTTCTTTATCATGCTAAGAGGAGCAGGAAAAAGCAAAAAATTTCAGAATTGCACCTTGCAATGCCGAGAAATTACTGTTTGTGCATTTACAATATTCATTGATTTTTGCCATTGAAAAACGTCCAGAAATGATTGAAGCTACTGACTGAATGAAAGGAGCTGGCATCTCACTCTCTTTGAATCTTCTTTATCATGCTAAGAGGAGCAGGAAAAAGCAAAAAATTTCAGAATTGCACCTTGCAATGCGGAGAAATTACTGTTTGTGCATTTACAATATTCATTGATTTTTGCCATTGAAAAACGTCCAGAAATGATTGAAGCTACTGACTGAATGAAAGGAGCTGGCATCTCACTCTCTTTGAATCTTCTTTATCATGCTAAGAGGAGCAGGAAAAAGCAAAAAATTTCAGAATTGCACCTTGCAATGCGGAGAAATTACTGTTTGTGCATTTACAATATTCATTGATTTTTGCCATTGAAAAACATCATGTTATTCATATACCAGAAATGATTGAAGCTACTGACTGAATGAAAGGAGCTGGGATCTCGCTCTCTTTGAATCTTCTTTATCATGCTAAGAGGAGCAGGAAAAAGCAAAAAATTTCAGAATTGCACCTTGCAATGCGGAGAAATTACTGTTTGTGCATTTACAATATTCATTGATTTTTTCCATTGAAAAACGTCCAGAAATGATTGAAGCTACTGACTGAATGAAAGGAGCTGGCATCTCACTCTCTTTGAATCTTCTTTATCATGCTAAGAGGAGCAGGAAAAAGCAAAAAATTTCAGAATTGCACCTTGCAATGTGGAGAAATTACTGTTTGTGCATTTACAATATTCATTGATTTTTGCCATTGAAAAACATCATGTTATTCATATACCAGAAATGATTGAAGCTACTGACTGAATGAAAGGAGCTGGCATCTCACTCTCTTTGAATCTTCTTTATCATGCTAAGAGGAGCAGGAAAAAGCAAAAAATTTCAGAATTGCACCTTGCAATGCGGAGAAATTACTGTTTGTGCATTTACAATATTCATTGATTTTTGCCATTGAAAAACGTCCAGAAATGATTGAAGCTACTGACTGAATGAAAGGAGCTGGCATCTCACTCTCTTTGAATCTTCTTTATCATGCTAAGAGGAGCAGGAAAAAGCAAAAAATTTCAGAATTGCACCTTGCAATGCGGAGAAATTACTGTTTGTGCTTTTACAATATTCATTGATTTTTGCCATTGAAAAACATCATGTTATTCATATACCAGAAATGTATGAAGCTACTGACTGAATGAAAGGAGCTGGCATCTCACTCTCTTTGAATCTTCTTTATCATGCTAAGAGGAGCAGGAAAAAGCAAAAAATTTCAGAATTGCACCTTGCAATGCGGAGAAATTACTGTTTGTGCATTTACAATATTCATTGATTTTTGCCATTGAAAAACGTCCAGAAATGATTGAAGCTACTGACTGAATGAATGGAGCTGGCATCTCACTCTCTTTGAATCTTCTTTATCATGCTAAGAGGAGCAGGAAAAAGCAAAAAATTTCAGAATTGCACCTTGCAATGCGGAGAAATTACTGTTTGTGCATTTACAATATTCATTGATTTTTGCCATTGAAAAACGTCCAGAAATGATTGAAGCTACTGACTGAATGAAAGGAGCTGGCATCTCACTCTCTTTGAATCTTCTTTATCATGCTAAGAGGAGCAGGAAAAAGCAAAAAATTTCAGAATTGCACCTTGCAATGTGGAGAAATTACTGTTTGTGCATTTACAATATTCATTGATTTTTGCCATTGAAAAACATCATGTTATTCATATACCAGAAATGATTGAAGCTACTGACTGAATGAAAGGAGCTGGCATCTCACTCTCTTTGAATCTTCTTTATCATGCTAAGAGGAGCAGGAAAAAGCAAAAAATTTCAGAATTGCACCTTGCAATGCGGAGAAATTACTGTTTGTGCATTTACAATATTCATTGATTTTTGCCATTGAAAAACGTCCAGAAATGATTGAAGCTACTGACTGAATGAAAGGAGCTGGCATCTCACTCTCTTTGAATCTTCTTTATCATGCTAAGAGGAGCAGGAAAAAGCAAAAAATTTCAGAATTGCACCTTGCAATGCGGAGAAATTACTGTTTGTGCTTTTACAATATTCATTGATTTTTGCCATTGAAAAACATCATGTTATTCATATACCAGAAATGTTTGAAGCTACTGACTGAATGAAAGGAGCTGGCATCTCACTCTCTTTGAATCTTCTTTATCATGCTAAGAGGAGCAGGAAAAAGCAAAAAATTTCAGAATTGCACCTTGCAATGCGGAGAAATTACTGTTTGTGCATTTACAATATTCATTGATTTTTGCCATTGAAAAACGTCCAGAAATGATTGAAGCTACTGACTGAATGAATGGAGCTGGCATCTCACTCTCTTTGAATCTTCTTTATCATGCTAAGAGGAGCAGGAAAAAGCAAAAAATTTCAGAATTGCACCTTGCAATGCGGAGAAATTACTGTTTGTGCATTTACAATATTCATTGATTTTTGCCATTGAAAAACGTCCAGAAATGATTGAAGCTACTGACTGAATGAAAGGAGCTGGCATCTCACTCTCTTTGAATCTTCTTTATCATGCTAAGAGGAGCAGGAAAAAGCAAAAAATTTCAGAATTGCAACTTGCAATGCGGAGAAATTACTGTTTGTGCATTTACAATATTCATTGATTTTTGCCATTGAAAAACATCATGTTATTCATATACCAGAAATGATTGAAGCTACTGACTGAATGAAAGGAGCTGGCATCTCACTCTCTTTGAATCTTCTTTATCATGCTAAGAGGAGCAGGAAAAAGCAAAAAATTTCAGAATTGCACCTTGCAATGCGGAGAAATTACTGTTTGTGCATTTACAATATTCATTGATTTTTGCCATTGAAAAACGTCCAGAAATGATTGAAGCTACTGACTGAATGAAAGGAGCTGGCATCTCACTCTCTTTGAATCTTCTTTATCATGCTAAGAGGAGCAGGAAAAAGCAAAAAATTTCAGAATTGCACCTTGCAATGCGGAGAAATTACTGTTTGTGCTTTTACAATATTCATTGATTTTTGCCGTTGAAAAATATCATGTTATTCATATACCAGAAATGTTTGAAGCTACTGACTGAATGAAAGGAGCTGGCATCTCACTCTCTTTGAATCTTCTTTATCATGCTAAGAGGAGCAGGAAAAAGCAAAAAATTTCAGAATTGCACCTTGCAATGCGGAGAAATTACTGTTTGTGCATTTACAATATTCATTGATTTTTGCCATTGAAAAACGTCCAGAAATGATTGAAGCTACTGACTGAATGAAAGGAGCTGGCATCTCACTCTCTTTGAATCTTCTTTATCATGCTAAGAGGAGCAGGAAAAAGCAAAAAATTTCAGAATTGCAACTTGCAATGCGGAGAAATTACTGTTTGTGCATTTACAATATTCATTGATTTTTGCCATTGAAAAACATCATGTTATTCATATACCAGAAATGATTGAAGCTACTGACTGAATGAAAGGAGCTGGCATCTCACTCTCTTTGAATCTTCTTTATCATGCTAAGAGGAGCAGGAAAAAACAAAAAATTTCAGAATTGCACCTTGCAATGCGGAGAAATTACTGTTTGTGCATTTACAATATTCATTGATTTTTGCCATTGAAAAACGTCCAGAAATGATTGAAGCTACTGACTGAATGAAAGGAGCTGGCATCTCACTCTCTTTGAATCTTCTTTATCATGCTAAGAGGAGCAGGAAAAAGCAAAAAATTTCAGACTTGCACCTTGCAATGCGGAGAAATTACTGTTTGTGCTTTTACAATATTCATTGATTTTTGCCATTGAAAAACATCATGTTATTCATATACCAGAAATGTTTGAAGCTACTGACTGAATGAAAGGAGCTGGCATCTCACTCTCTTTGAATCTTCTTTATCATGCTAAGAGGAGCAGGAAAAAGCAAAAAATTTCAGAATTGCACCTTGCAATGCGGAGAAATTACTGTTTGTGCATTTACAATATTCATTGATTTTTGCCATTGAAAAACGTCCAGAAATGATTGAAGCTACTGACTGAATGAAAGGAGCTGGCATCTCACTCTCTTTGAATCTTCTTTATCATGCTAAGAGGAGCAGGAAAAAGCAAAAAATTTCAGAATTGCACCTTGCAATGCGGAGAAATTACTGTTTGTGCATTTACAATATTCATTGATTTTTGCCATTGAAAAACGTCCAGAAATGATTGAAGCTACTGACTGAATGAAAGGAGCTGGCATCTCACTCTCTTTGAATCTTCTTTATCATGCTAAGAGGAGCAGGAAAAAGCAAAAAATTTCAGAATTGCACCTTGCAATGCGGAGAAATTACTGTTTGTGCATTTACAATATTCA
This sequence comes from Phyllobates terribilis, assembly GCF_046119375.1. Lineage (NCBI taxonomy): Eukaryota > Metazoa > Chordata > Amphibia > Anura > Dendrobatidae > Phyllobates > Phyllobates terribilis. The sequence continues at coordinate 62,927 of NW_027366303.1, read as the reverse complement.
TTGATTTTTGCCATTGAAAAACATCATGTTATTCATATACCAGAAATGATTGAAGCTACTGACTGAATGAAAGGAGCTGGCATCTTACTCTCTTTGAATCTTCTTTGTCATGCTAAGAGGAGCAGGAAAAAGCAAAAAATTTCAGAATTGCACCTTGCAATGCGGAGAAATTACTGTTTGTGCATTTACAATATTCATTGATTTTTGCCATTGAAAAACGTCCAGAAATGATTGAAGCTACTGACTGAATGAAAGGAGCTGGCATCTCACTCTCTTTGAATCTTCTTTATCATGCTAAGAGGAGCAGGAAAAAGCAAAAAATTTCAGAATTGCACCTTGCAATGCGGAGAAATTACTGTTTGTGCATTTACAATATTCATTGATTTTTGCCATTGAAAAACGTCCAGAAATGATTGAAGCTACTGACTGAATGAAAGGAGCTGGCATCTCACTCTCTTTGAATCTTCTTTATCATGCTAAGAGGAGCAGGAAAAAGCAAAAAATTTCAGAATTGCACCTTGCAATGCGGAGAAATTACTGTTTGTGCATTTACAATATTCATTGATTTTTGCCATTGAAAAACATCATGTTATTCATATACCAGAAATGTTTGAAGCTACTGACTGAATGAAAGGAGCTGGCATCTCACTCTCTTTGAATCTTCTTTATCATGCTAAGAGGAGCAGGAAAAAGCAAAAAATTTCAGAATTGCACCTTGCAATGCGGAGAAATTACTGTTTGTGCATTTACAATATTCATTGATTTTTGCCATTGAAAAAAGTACAGAAATGATTGAAGCTACTGACTGAATGAAAGGAGCTGGCATCTCACTCTCTTTGAATCTTCTTTATCATGCTAAGAGGAGCAGGAAAAAGCAAAAAATTTCAGAATTGCACCTTGCAATGCGGAGAAATTACTGTTTGTGCATTTACAATATTCATTGATTTTTGCCATTGAAAAACGTCCAGAAATGATTGAAGCTACTGACTGAATGAAAGGAGCTGGCATCTCACTCTCTTTGAATCTTCTTTATCATGCTAAGAGGAGCAGGAAAAAGCAAAAAATTTCAGAATTGCACCTTGCAATGCGGAGAAATTACTGTTTGTGCATTTACAATATTCATTGATTTTTGCCATTGAAAAACGTCCAGAAATGATTGAAGCTACTGACTGAATGAAAGGAGCTGGCATCTCACTCTCTTTGAATCTTCTTTATCATGCTAAGAGGAGCAGGAAAAAGCAAAAAATTTCAGAATTGCACCTTGCAATGCGGAGAAATTACTGTTTGTGCATTTACAATATTCATTGATTTTTGCCATTGAAAAACGTCCAGAAATGATTGAAGCTACTGACTGAATGAAAGGAGCTGGCATCTCACTCTCTTTGAATCTTCTTTATCATGCTAAGAGGAGCAGGAAAAAGCAAAAAATTTCAGAATTGCACCTTGCAATGCGGAGAAATTACAGTTTGTGCATTTACAATATTCATTGATTTTTGCCATTGAAAAACATCCAGAAATGATTGAAGCTACTGACTGAATGAAAGGAGCTGGCATCTCACTCTCTTTGAATCTTCTTTATCATGCTAAGAGGAGCAGGAAAAAGCAAAAAATTTCAGAATTGCACCTTGCAATGCGGAGAAATTACTGTTTGTGCATTTACAATATTCATTGATTTTTGCCATTGAAAAACGTCCAGAAATGATTGAAGCTACTGACTGAATGAAAGGAGCTGGCATCTCACTCTCTTTGAATCTTCTTTATCATGCTAAGAGGAGCAGGAAAAAGCAAAAAATTTCAGAATTGCACCTTGCAATGCGGAGAAATTACTGTTTGTGCATTTACAATATTCATTGATTTTTGCCATTGAAAAACGTCCAGAAATGATTGAAGCTACTGACTGAATGAAAGGAGCTGGCATCTCACTCTCTTTGAATCTTCTTTATCATGCTAAGAGGAGCAGGAAAAAGCAAAAAATTTCAGAATTGCACCTTGCAATGCGGAGAAATTACAGTTTGTGCATTTACAATATTCATTGATTTTTGCCATTGAAAAACATCCAGAAATGATTGAAGCTACTGACTGAATGAAAGGAGCTGGCATCTCACTCTCTTTGAATCTTCTTTATCATGCTAAGAGGAGCAGGAAAAAGCAAAAAATTTCAGAATTGCACCTTGCAATGCGGAGAAATTACTGTTTGTGCATTTACAATATTCATTGATTTTTGCCATTGAAAAACGTCCAGAAATGATTGAAGCTACTGACTGAATGAAAGGAGCTGGCATCTCACTCTCTTTGAATCTTCTTTATCATGCTAAGAGGAGCAGGAAAAAGCAAAAAATTTCAGAATTGCACCATGCAATGCGGAGAAATTACTGTTTGTGCATTTACAATATTCATTGATTTTTGCCATTGAAAAACATCATGTTATTCATATACCAGAAATGATAGAAGCTACTGACTGAATGAAAGGAGCTGGCATCTTACTCTCTTTGAATCTTCTTTGTCATGCTAAGAGGAGCAGGAAAAAGCAAAAAATTTCAGAATTGCACCTTGCAATGCGGAGAAATTGCTGTTTGTGCATTTACAATATTCATTGATTTTTGCCATTGAAAAACGTCCAGAAATGATTGAAGCTACTGACTGAATGAAAGGAGCTGGCATCTCACTCTCTTTGAATCTTCTTTATCATGCTAAGAGGAGCAGGAAAAAGCAAAAAATTTCAGAATTGCACCTTGCAATGCGGAGAAATTACTGTTTGTGCATTTACAATATTCATTGATTTTTGCCATTGAAAAACATCATGTTATTCATATACCAGAAATGTTTGAAGCTACTGACTGAATGAAAGGAGCTGGCATCTCACTCTCTTTGAATCTTCTTTATCATGCTTAGAGGAGCAGGAAAAAGCAAAAAATTTCAGAATTGCACCTTGCAATGTGGAGAAATTACTGTTTGTGCATTTACAATATTCATTGATTTTTACCATTGAAAAACGTCCAGAAATGATTGAAGCTACTGACTGAATGAAAGTAGCTGGCATCTCACTCTCTTTGAATCTTCTTTATCATGCTAAGAGGAGCAGGAAAAAGCAAAAAATTTCAGAATTGCACCTTGCAATCCAGAGAAATTACTGTTTGTGCATTTACAATATTCATTGATTTTTGCCATTGAAAAACATCATGTTATTCATATACCAGAAATATTTGAAGCTACTGACTGAATGAAAGGAGCTGGCATCTCACTCTCTTTGAATCTTCTTTATCATGCTAAGAGGAGCAGGAAAAAGCAAAAAATTTCAGAATTGCACCTTGCAATGTGGAGAAATTACTGTTTGTGCATTTACAATATTCATTGATTTTTACCATTGAAAAACGTCCAGAAATGATTGAAGCTACTGACTGAATGAAAGTAGCTGGCATCTCACTCTCTTTGAATCTTCTTTATCATGCTAAGAGGAGCAGGAAAAAGCAAAAAATTTCAGACTTGCACCTTGCAATGTGGAGAAATTACTGTTTGTGCATTTACAATATTCATTGATTTTTGCCATTGAAAAACATCATGTTATTCATATACCAGAAATGTTTGAAGCTACTGACTGAATGAAAGGAGCTGGCATCTCACTCTCTTTGAATCTTCTTTATCATGCTAAGAGGAGCAGGAAAAAGCAAAAAATTTCAGACTTGCACCTTGCAATGTGGAGAAATTACTGTTTGTGCATTTACAATATTCATTGATTTTTGCCATTGAAAAACATCATGTTATTCATATACCAGAAATGTTTGAAGCTACTGACTGAATGAAAGGAGCTGGCATCTCACTCTCTTTGAATCTTCTTTATCATGCTAAGAGGAGCAGGAAAAAGCAAAAAATTTCAGAATTGCACCTTGCAATGCGGAGAAATTACTGTTTGTGCATTTACAATATTCATTGATTTTTGCCATTGAAAAACGTCCAGAAATGATTGAAGCTACTGACTGAATGAAAGGAGCTGGCATCTCACTCTCTTTGAATCTTGTTTATCATGCTAAGAGGAGCAGGAAAAAGCAAAAAATTTCAGAATTGCACCTTGCAATGCGGAGAAATTACTGTTTGTGCATTTACAATATTCATTGATTTTTGCCATTGAAAAACGTCCAGAAATGATTGAAGCTACTGACTGAATGAAAGGAGCTGGCATCTCACTCTCTTTGAATCTTCTTTATCATGCTAAGAGGAGCAGGAAAAAGCAAAAAATTTCAGAATTGCACCTTGCAATGCGGAGAAATTACTGTTTGTGCATTTACAATATTCATTGATTTTTGCCATTGAAAAACATCATGTTATTCATATACCAGAAATGATTGAAGCTACTGACTGAATGAAAGGAGCTGGCATCTCACGCTCTTTGAATCTTCTTTATCATGCTAAGAGGAGCAGGAAAAAGCAAAAAATTTCAGAATTGCACCTTGCAATGCGGAGAAATTACTGTTTGTGCATTTACAATATTCATTGATTTTTGCCATTGAAAAACGTCCAGAAATGTTTGAAGCTACTGACTGAATGAAAGGAGCTGGCATCTCACTCTCTTTGAATCTTCTTTATCATGCTAGGATTAGCAGGAAAAAGCAAAAAATTTCAGAATTGCACCTTGCAATGTGGAGATATTACTGTTTGTGCATTTACAATATTCATTGATTTTTGCCATTGAAAAACGTCCAGAAATGTTTGAAGCTACTGACTGAATGAAAGGAGCTGGCATCTCACTCTCTTTGAATCTTCTTCATCATGCTAGGAGTAACAGGAAAAAGCAAAAAATTTCAGAATTGCACCTTGCAATGTGGAGATATTACTGTTTGTGCATTTACAATATTCATTGATTTTTGCCATTGAAAAACGTCCAGAAATGTTTGAAGCTACTGACTGAATGAAAGGAGCTGGCATCTCACTCTCTTTGAATCTTCTTTATCATGCTAGGATTAGCAGGAAAAAGCAAAAAATTTCAGAATTGCACCTTGCAATGTGGAGATATTACTGTTTGTGCATTTACAATATTCATTGATTTTTGCCATTGAAAAACATCATGTTATTCATATACCAGAAATGTTTGAAGCTACTGACTGAATGAAAGGAGCTGACATCTCACTCTCTTTGAAACTTCTTTATCATGCTAGGATTAGCAGGAAAAAGCAAAAAATTTCAGAATTGCACCTTGCAATGTGGAGATATTACTGTTTGTGCATTTACAATATTCATTGATTTTTGCCATTGAAAAATGTCCAGAAATGTTTGAAGCTACTGACTGAATGAAAGGAGCTGGCATCTCACTCTATTTGAATCTTCTTTATCATCCTAGGATTAGCAGGAAAAAGCAAAAAATTTCAGCATTACACCTTGCAATGTGGAGATATTACTGTTTGTGCATTTACAATATTCATTGATTTTTGCCATTGAAAAACATCCAGAAATGTTTATACCAGAAATGTTTGAAGCTACTGACTGAATGAAAGGAGCTGGCATCTCACTCTCTTTGAATCTTCTTTATCATGCTAAGAGGAGCAGGAAAAAGCAAAAAATTTCAGAATTGCACTTTGCAATGCGGAGAAATTACTGTTTGTGCATTTACAATATTCATTGATTTTTGCCATTGAAAAACGTCCAGAAATGATTGAAGCTACTGACTGAATGAAAGGAGCTGGCATCTCACTCTCTTTGAATCTTCTTTATCATGCTAAGAGGAGCAGGAAAAAGCAAAAAATTTCAGAATTGCACCTTGCAATGCGGAGAAATTACTGTTTGTGCATTTACAATATTCATTGATTTTTGCCATTGAAAAACGTCCAGAAATGATTGAAGCTACTGACTGAATGAAAGGAGCTGGCATCTCACTCTCTTTGAATCTTCTCTATCATGCTAAGAGGAGCAGGAAAAATCAAAAAATTTCAGAATTGCACCTTGCAATGCGGAGAAATTACTGTTTGTGCATTTACAATATTCAATGATTTTTGCCATTGAAAAACATGTTATTCATATACCAGAAATGTTTGAAGCTACTGACTGAATGAAAGGAGCTGGCATCTCACTCTCTTTGAATCTTCTCTATCATGCTAAGAGGAGCAGGAAAAAGCAAAAAATTTCAGAATTGCACCTTGCAATGCGGAGAAATTACAGTTTGTGCATTTACAATATTCATTGATTTTTGCCATTGAAAAACATCCAGAAATGATTGAAGCTACTGACTGAATGAAAGGAGCTGGCATCTCACTCTCTTTGAATCTTCTTTATCATGCTAAGAGGAGCAGGAAAAAGCAAAAAATTTCAGAATTGCACCTTGCAATGCGGAGAAATTACTGTTTGTGCATTTACAATATTCATTGATTTTTGCCATTGAAAAACGTCCAGAAATGATTGAAGCTACTGACTGAATGAAAGGAGCTGGCATCTCACTCTCTTTGAATCTTCTTTATCATGCTAAGAGGAGCAGGAAAAAGCAAAAAATTTCAGAATTGCACCTTGCAATGCGGAGAAATTACTGTTTGTGCATTTACAATATTCATTGATTTTTGCCATTGAAAAACATCATGTTATTCATATACCAGAAATGATAGAAGCTACTGACTGAATGAAAGGAGCTGGCATCTTACTCTCTTTGAATCTTCTTTGTCATGCTAAGAGGAGCAGGAAAAAGCAAAAAATTTCAGAATTGCACCTTGCAATGCGGAGAAATTACTGTTTGTGCATTTACAATATTCATTGATTTTTGCCATTGAAAAACGTCCAGAAATGATTGAAGCTACTGACTGAATGAAAGGAGCTGGCATCTCACTCTCTTTGAATCTTCTTTATCATGCTAAGAGGAGCAGGAAAAAGCAAAAAATTTCAGAATTGCACCTTGCAATGCGGAGAAATTACTGTTTGTGCATTTACAATATTCATTGATTTTTGCCATTGAAAAACATCATGTTATTCATATACCAGAAATGTTTGAAGCTACTGACTAAATGAAAGGAGCTGGCATCTCACTCTCTTTGAATCTTCTTTATCATGCTTAGAGGAGCAGGAAAAAGCAAAAAATTTCAGAATTGCACCTTGCAATGTGGAGAAATTACTGTTTGTGCATTTACAATATTCATTGATTTTTACCATTGAAAAACGTCCAGAAATGATTGAAGCTACTGACTGAATGAAAGTAGCTGGCATCTCACTCTCTTTGAATCTTCTTTATCATGCTAAGAGGAGCAGGAAAAAGCAAAAAATTTCAGAATTGCACCTTGCAATCCAGAGAAATTACTGTTTGTGCATTTACAATATTCATTGATTTTTGCCATTGAAAAACATCATGTTATTCATATACCAGAAATGTTTGAAGCTACTGACTGAATGAAAGGAGCTGGCATCTCACTCTCTTTGAATCTTCTTTATCATGCTAAGAGGAGCAGGAAAAAGCAAAAAATTTCAGAATTGCACCTTGCAATGTGGAGAAATTACTGTTTGTGCATTTACAATATTCATTGATTTTTACCATTGAAAAACGTCCAGAAATGATTGAAGCTACTGACTGAATGAAAGTAGCTGGCATCTCACTCTCTTTGAATCTTCTTTATCATGCTAAGAGGAGCAGGAAAAAGCAAAAAATTTCAGACTTGCACCTTGCAATGCGGAGAAATTACTGTTTGTGCATTTACAATATTCATTGATTTTTGCCATTGAAAAACATCATGTTATTCATATACCAGAAATGTTTGAAGCTACTGACTGAATGAAAGGAGCTGGCATCTCACTCTCTTTGAATCTTCTTTATCATGCTAAGAGGAGCAGGAAAAAGCAAAAAATTTCAGAATTGCACCTTGCAATGCGGAGAAATTACTGTTTGTGCATTTACAATATTCATTGATTTTTGCCATTGAAAAACGTCCAGAAATGATTGAAGCTACTGACTGAATGAAAGGAGCTGGCATCTCACTCTCTTTGAATCTTGTTTATCATGCTAAGAGGAGCAGGAAAAAGCAAAAAATTTCAGAATTGCACCTTGCAATGCGGAGAAATTACTGTTTGTGCATTTACAATATTCATTGATTTTTGCCATTGAAAAACGTCCAGAAATGATTGAAGCTACTGACTGAATGAAAGGAGCTGGCATCTCACTCTCTTTGAATCTTCTTTATCATGCTAAGAGGAGCAGGAAAAAGCAAAAAATTTCAGAATTGCACCTTGCAATGCGGAGAAATTACTGTTTGTGCATTTACAATATTCATTGATTTTTGCCATTGAAAAACATCATGTTATTCATATACCAGAAATGATTGAAGCTACTGACTGAATGAAAGGAGCTGGCATCTCACTCTCTTTGAATCTTCTTTATCATGCTAAGAGGAGCAGGAAAAAGCAAAAAATTTCAGAATTGCACCTTGCAATGCGGAGAAATTACTGTTTGTGCATTTACAATATTCATTGATTTTTGCCATTGAAAAAAGTCCAGAAATGATTGAAGCTACTGACTGAATGAAAGGAGCTGGCATCTCACTCTCTTTGAATCTTCTTTATCATGCTAAGAGGAGCAGGAAAAAGCAAAAAATTTCAGAATTGCACCTTGCAATGCGGAGAAATTACTGTTTGTGCATTTACAATATTCATTGATTTTTGCCATTGAAAAACGTCCAGAAATGATTGAAGCTACTGACTGAATGAAAGGAGCTGGCATCTCACTCTCTTTGAATCTTCTTTATCATGCTAAGAGGAGCAGGAAAAAGCAAAAAATTTCAGAATTGCACCTTGCAATGCGGAGAAATTACTGTTTGTGCATTTACAATATTCATTGATTTTTGCCATTGAAAAACGTCCAGAAATGATTGAAGCTACTGACTGAATGAAAGGAGCTGGCATCTCACTCTCTTTGAATCTTCTTTATCATGCTATGAGGAGCAGGAAAAAGCAAAAAATTTCAGAATTGCACCTTGCAATGCGGAGAAATTACTGTTTGTGCATTTACAATATTCATTGATTTTTGCCATTGAAAAACGTCCAGAAATGATTGAAGCTACTGACTGAATGAAAGGAGCTGGCATCTCACTCTCTTTGAATCTTCTTTATCATGCTAAGAGGAGCAGGAAAAAGCAAAAAATTTCAGAATTGCACCTTGCAATGCGGAGAAATTACAGTTTGTGCATTTACAATATTCATTGATTTTTGCCATTGAAAAACATCCAGAAATGATTGAAGCTACTGACTGAATGAAAGGAGCTGGCATCTCACTCTCTTTGAATCTTCTTTATCATGCTAAGAGGAGCAGGAAAAAGCAAAAAATTTCAGAATTGCACCTTGCAATGCGGAGAAATTACTGTTTGTGCATTTACAATATTCATTGATTTTTGCCATTGAAAAACGTCCAGAAATGATTGAAGCTACTGACTGAATGAAAGGAGCTGGCATCTCACTCTCTTTGAATCTTCTTTATCATGCTAAGAGGAGCAGGAAAAAGCAAAAAATTTCAGAATTGCACCTTGCAATGCGGAGAAATTACTGTTTGTGCATTTACAATATTCATTGATTTTTGCCATTGAAAAACGTCCAGAAATGATTGAAGCTACTGACTGAATGAAAGGAGCTGGCATCTCACTCTCTTTGAATCTTCTTTATCATGCTAAGAGGAGCAGGAAAAAGCAAAAAATTTCAGAATTGCACCTTGCAATGCGGAGAAATTACAGTTTGTGCATTTACAATATTCATTGATTTTTGCCATTGAAAAACATCCAGAAATGATTGAAGCTACTGACTGAATGAAAGGAGCTGGCATCTCACTCTCTTTGAATCTTCTTTATCATGCTAAGAGGAGCAGGAAAAAGCAAAAAATTTCAGAATTGCACCTTGCAATGCGGAGAAATTACTGTTTGTGCATTTACAATATTCATTGATTTTTGCCATTGAAAAACGTCCAGAAATGATTGAAGCTACTGACTGAATGAAAGGAGCTGGCATCTCACTCTCTTTGAATCTTCTTTATCATGCTAAGAGGAGCAGGAAAAAGCAAAAAATTTCAGAATTGCACCATGCAATGCGGAGAAATTACTGTTTGTGCATTTACAATATTCATTGATTTTTGCCATTGAAAAACATCATGTTATTCATATACCAGAAATGATAGAAGCTACTGACTGAATGAAAGGAGCTGGCATCTTACTCTCTTTGAATCTTCTTTGTCATGCTAAGAGGAGCAGGAAAAAGCAAAAAATTTCAGAATTGCACCTTGCAATGCGGAGAAATTGCTGTTTGTGCATTTACAATATTCATTGATTTTTGCCATTGAAAAACGTCCAGAAATGATTGAAGCTACTGACTGAATGAAAGGAGCTGGCATCTCACTCTCTTTGAATCTTCTTTATCATGCTAAGAGGAGCAGGAAAAAGCAAAAAATTTCAGAATTGCACCTTGCAATGCGGAGAAATTACTGTTTGTGCATTTACAATATTCATTGATTTTTGCCATTGAAAAACATCATGTTATTCATATACCAGAAATGTTTGAAGCTACTGACTGAATGAAAGGAGCTGGCATCTCACTCTCTTTGAATCTTCTTTATCATGCTTAGAGGAGCAGGAAAAAGCAAAAAATTTCAGAATTGCACCTTGCAATGTGGAGAAATTACTGTTTGTGCATTTACAATATTCATTGATTTTTACCATTGAAAAACGTCCAGAAATGATTGAAGCTACTGACTGAATGAAAGTAGCTGGCATCTCACTCTCTTTGAATCTTCTTTATCATGCTAAGAGGAGCAGGAAAAAGCAAAAAATTTCAGAATTGCACCTTGCAATCCAGAGAAATTACTGTTTGTGCATTTACAATATTCATTGATTTTTGCCATTGAAAAACATCATGTTATTCATATACCAGAAATATTTGAAGCTACTGACTGAATGAAAGGAGCTGGCATCTCACTCTCTTTGAATCTTCTTTATCATGCTAAGAGGAGCAGGAAAAAGCAAAAAATTTCAGAATTGCACCTTGCAATGTGGAGAAATTACTGTTTGTGCATTTACAATATTCATTGATTTTTACCATTGAAAAACGTCCAGAAATGATTGAAGCTACTGACTGAATGAAAGTAGCTGGCATCTCACTCTCTTTGAATCTTCTTTATCATGCTAAGAGGAGCAGGAAAAAGCAAAAAATTTCAGACTTGCACCTTGCAATGTGGAGAAATTACTGTTTGTGCATTTACAATATTCATTGATTTTTGCCATTGAAAAACATCATGTTATTCATATACCAGAAATGTTTGAAGCTACTGACTGAATGAAAGGAGCTGGCATCTCACTCTCTTTGAATCTTCTTTATCATGCTAAGAGGAGCAGGAAAAAGCAAAAAATTTCAGACTTGCACCTTGCAATGTGGAGAAATTACTGTTTGTGCATTTACAATATTCATTGATTTTTGCCATTGAAAAACATCATGTTATTCATATACCAGAAATGTTTGAAGCTACTGACTGAATGAAAGGAGCTGGCATCTCACTCTCTTTGAATCTTCTTTATCATGCTAAGAGGAGCAGGAAAAAGCAAAAAATTTCAGAATTGCACCTTGCAATGCGGAGAAATTACTGTTTGTGCATTTACAATATTCATTGATTTTTGCCATTGAAAAACGTCCAGAAATGATTGAAGCTACTGACTGAATGAAAGGAGCTGGCATCTCACTCTCTTTGAATCTTGTTTATCATGCTAAGAGGAGCAGGAAAAAGCAAAAAATTTCAGAATTGCACCTTGCAATGCGGAGAAATTACTGTTTGTGCATTTACAATATTCATTGATTTTTGCCATTGAAAAACGTCCAGAAATGATTGAAGCTACTGACTGAATGAAAGGAGCTGGCATCTCACTCTCTTTGAATCTTCTTTATCATGCTAAGAGGAGCAGGAAAAAGCAAAAAATTTCAGAATTGCACCTTGCAATGCGGAGAAATTACTGTTTGTGCATTTACAATATTCATTGATTTTTGCCATTGAAAAACATCATGTTATTCATATACCAGAAATGATTGAAGCTACTGACTGAATGAAAGGAGCTGGCATCTCACGCTCTTTGAATCTTCTTTATCATGCTAAGAGGAGCAGGAAAAAGCAAAAAATTTCAGAATTGCACCTTGCAATGCGGAGAAATTACTGTTTGTGCATTTACAATATTCATTGATTTTTGCCATTGAAAAACGTCCAGAAATGTTTGAAGCTACTGACTGAATGAAAGGAGCTGGCATCTCACTCTCTTTGAATCTTCTTTATCATGCTAGGATTAGCAGGAAAAAGCAAAAAATTTCAGAATTGCACCTTGCAATGTGGAGATATTACTGTTTGTGCATTTACAATATTCATTGATTTTTGCCATTGAAAAACGTCCAGAAATGTTTGAAGCTACTGACTGAATGAAAGGAGCTGGCATCTCACTCTCTTTGAATCTTCTTCATCATGCTAGGAGTAGCAGGAAAAAGCAAAAAATTTCAGAATTGCACCTTGCAATGTGGAGATATTACTGTTTGTGCATTTACAATATTCATTGATTTTTGCCATTGAAAAACGTCCAGAAATGTTTGAAGCTACTGACTGAATGAAAGGAGCTGGCATCTCACTCTCTTTGAATCTTCTTTATCATGCTAGGATTAGCAGGAAAAAGCAAAAAATTTCAGAATTGCACCTTGCAATGTGGAGATATTACTGTTTGTGCATTTACAATATTCATTGATTTTTGCCATTGAAAAACATCATGTTATTCATATACCAGAAATGTTTGAAGCTACTGACTGAATGAAAGGAGCTGACATCTCACTCTCTTTGAAACTTCTTTATCATGCTAGGATTAGCAGGAAAAAGCAAAAAATTTCAGAATTGCACCTTGCAATGTGGAGATATTACTGTTTGTGCATTTACAATATTCATTGATTTTTGCCATTGAAAAATGTCCAGAAATGTTTGAAGCTACTGACTGAATGAAAGGAGCTGGCATCTCACTCTATTTGAATCTTCTTTATCATCCTAGGATTAGCAGGAAAAAGCAAAAAATTTCAGCATTGCACCTTGCAATGTGGAGATATTACTGTTTGTGCATTTACAATATTCATTGATTTTTGCCATTGAAAAACATCCAGAAATGTTTATACCAGAAATGTTTGAAGCTACTGACTGAATGAAAGGAGCTGGCATCTCACTCTCTTTGAATCTTCTTTATCATGCTAAGAGGAGCAGGAAAAAGCAAAAAATTTCAGAATTGCACTTTGCAATGCGGAGAAATTACTGTTTGTGCATTTACAATATTCATTGATTTTTGCCATTGAAAAACGTCCAGAAATGATTGAAGCTACTGACTGAATGAAAGGAGCTGGCATCTCACTCTCTTTGAATCTTCTTTATCATGCTAAGAGGAGCAGGAAAAAGCAAAAAATTTCAGAATTGCACCTTGCAATGCGGAGAAATTACTGTTTGTGCATTTACAATATTCATTGATTTTTGCCATTGAAAAACGTCCAGAAATGATTGAAGCTACTGACTGAATGAAAGGAGCTGGCATCTCACTCTCTTTGAATCTTCTCTATCATGCTAAGAGGAGCAGGAAAAATCAAAAAATTTCAGAATTGCACCTTGCAATGCGGAGAAATTACTGTTTGTGCATTTACAATATTCAATGATTTTTGCCATTGAAAAACATGTTATTCATATACCAGAAATGTTTGAAGCTACTGACTGAATGAAAGGAGCTGGCATCTCACTCTCTTTGAATCTTCTCTATCATGCTAAGAGGAGCAGGAAAAAGCAAAAAATTTCAGAATTGCACCTTGCAATGCGGAGAAATTACAGTTTGTGCATTTACAATATTCATTGATTTTTGCCATTGAAAAACATCCAGAAATGATTGAAGCTACTGACTGAATGAAAGGAGCTGGCATCTCACTCTCTTTGAATCTTCTTTATCATGCTAAGAGGAGCAGGAAAAAGCAAAAAATTTCAGAATTGCACCTTGCAATGCGGAGAAATTACTGTTTGTGCATTTACAATATTCATTGATTTTTGCCATTGAAAAACGTCCAGAAATGATTGAAGCTACTGACTGAATGAAAGGAGCTGGCATCTCACTCTCTTTGAATCTTCTTTATCATGCTAAGAGGAGCAGGAAAAAGCAAAAAATTTCAGAATTGCACCTTGCAATGCGGAGAAATTACTGTTTGTGCATTTACAATATTCATTGATTTTTGCCATTGAAAAACATCATGTTATTCATATACCAGAAATGATAGAAGCTACTGACTGAATGAAAGGAGCTGGCATCTTACTCTCTTTGAATCTTCTTTGTCATGCTAAGAGGAGCAGGAAAAAGCAAAAAATTTCAGAATTGCACCTTGCAATGCGGAGAAATTACTGTTTGTGCATTTACAATATTCATTGATTTTTGCCATTGAAAAACGTCCAGAAATGATTGAAGCTACTGACTGAATGAAAGGAGCTGGCATCTCACTCTCTTTGAATCTTCTTTATCATGCTAAGAGGAGCAGGAAAAAGCAAAAAATTTCAGAATTGCACCTTGCAATGCGGAGAAATTACTGTTTGTGCATTTACAATATTCATTGATTTTTGCCATTGAAAAACATCATGTTATTCATATGCCAGAAATGTTTGAAGCTACTGACTGAATGAAAGGAGCTGGCATCTCACTCTCTTTGAATCTTCTTTATCATGCTTAGAGGAGCAGGAAAAAGCAAAAAATTTCAGAATTGCACCTTGCAATGTGGAGAAATTACTGTTTGTGCATTTACAATATTCATTGATTTTTACCATTGAAAAACGTCCAGAAATGATTGAAGCTACTGACTGAATGAAAGTAGCTGGCATCTCACTCTCTTTGAATCTTCTTTATCATGCTAAGAGGAGCAGGAAAAAGCAAAAAATTTCAGAATTGCACCTTGCAATCCAGAGAAATTACTGTTTGTGCATTTACAATATTCATTGATTTTTGCCATTGAAAAACATCATGTTATTCATATACCAGAAATGTTTGAAGCTACTGACTGAATGAAAGGAGCTGGCATCTCACTCTCTTTGAATCTTCTTTATCATGCTAAGAGGAGCAGGAAAAAGCAAAAAATTTCAGAATTGCACCTTGCAATGTGGAGAAATTACTGTTTGTGCATTTACAATATTCATTGATTTTTACCATTGAAAAACGTCCAGAAATGATTGAAGCTACTGACTGAATGAAAGTAGCTGGCATCTCACTCTCTTTGAATCTTCTTTATCATGCTAAGAGGAGCAGGAAAAAGCAAAAAATTTCAGACTTGCACCTTGCAATGCGGAGAAATTACTGTTTGTGCATTTACAATATTCATTGATTTTTGCCATTGAAAAACATCATGTTATTCATATACCAGAAATGTTTGAAGCTACTGACTGAATGAAAGGAGCTGGCATCTCACTCTCTTTGAATCTTCTTTATCATGCTAAGAGGAGCAGGAAAAAGCAAAAAATTTCAGAATTGCACCTTGCAATGCGGAGAAATTACTGTTTGTGCATTTACAATATTCATTGATTTTTGCCATTGAAAAACGTCCAGAAATGATTGAAGCTACTGACTGAATGAAAGGAGCTGGCATCTCACTCTCTTTGAATCTTGTTTATCATGCTAAGAGGAGCAGGAAAAAGCAAAAAATTTCAGAATTGCACCTTGCAATGCGGAGAAATTACTGTTTGTGCATTTACAATATTCATTGATTTTTGCCATTGAAAAACGTCCAGAAATGATTGAAGCTACTGACTGAATGAAAGGAGCTGGCATCTCACTCTCTTTGAATCTTCTTTATCATGCTAAGAGGAGCAGGAAAAAGCAAAAAATTTCAGAATTGCACCTTGCAATGCGGAGAAATTACTGTTTGTGCATTTACAATATTCATTGATTTTTGCCATTGAAAAACATCATGTTATTCATATACCAGAAATGATTGAAGCTACTGACTGAATGAAAGGAGCTGGCATCTCACTCTCTTTGAATCTTCTTTATCATGCTAAGAGGAGCAGGAAAAAGCAAAAAATTTCAGAATTGCACCTTGCAATGCGGAGAAATTACTGTTTGTGCATTTACAATATTCATTGATTTTTGCCATTGAAAAACATCCAGAAATGTTTGAAGCTACTGACTGAATGAAAGGAGCTGGCATCTCACTCTCTTTGAATCTTCTTTATCATGCTAGGATTAGCAGGAAAAAGCAAAAAATTTCAGAATTGCACCTTGCAATGTGGAGATATTACTGTTTGTGCATTTACAATATTCATTGATTTTTGCCATTGAAAAACGTCCAGAAATGTTTGAAGCTACTGACTGAATGAAAGGAGCTGGCATCTCACTCTCTTTGAATCTTCTTTATCATGCTAGGAGTAGCAGGAAAAAGCAAAAAATTTCAGAATTGCACCTTGCAATGTGGAGATATTACTGTTTGTGCATTTACAATATTCATTGATTTTTGCCATTGAAAAACGTCCAGAAATGTTTGAAGCTACTGACTGAATGAAAGGAGCTGGCATCTCACTCTCTTTGAATCTTCTTTATCATGCTAGGATTAGCAGGAAAAAGCAAAAAATTTCAGAATTGCACCTTGCAATGTGGAGATATTACTGTTTGTGCATTTACAATATTCATTGATTTTTGCCATTGAAAAACATCATGTTATTCATATACCAGAAATGTTTGAAGCTACTGACTGAATGAAAGGAGCTGACATCTCACTCTCTTTGAATCTTCTTTATCATGCTAGGATTAGCAGGAAAAAGCAAAAAATTTCAGAATTGCACCTTGCAATGTGGAGATATTACTGTTTGTGCATTTATAATATTCATTGATTTTTGCCATTGAAAAACGTCCAGAAATGTTTGAAGATACTGACTGAATGAAAGGAGCTGGCATCTCACTCTATTTGAATCTTCTTTATCATCCTAGGATTAGCAGGAAAAAGCAAAAAATTTCAGCATTGCACCTTGCAATGTGGAGATATTACTGTTTGTGCATTTACAATATTCATTGATTTTTGCCATTGAAAAACATCCAGAAATGTTTATACCAGAAATGTTTGAAGCTACTGACTGAATGAAAGGAGCTGGCATCTCACTCTCTTTGAATCTTCTTTATCATGCTAAGAGGAGCAGGAAAAAGCAAAAAATTTCAGAATTGCACTTTGCAATGCGGAGAAATTACTGTTTGTGCATTTACAATATTCATTGATTTTTGCCATTGAAAAACGTCCAGAAATGACTGAAGCTACTGACTGAATGAAAGGAGCTGGCATCTCACTCTCTTTGAATCTTCTTTATCATGCTAAGAGGAGCAGGAAAAAGCAAAAAATTTCAGAATTGCATCTTGCAATGCGGAGAAATTACTGTTTGTGCATTTACAATATTCATTGATTTTTGCCATTGAAAAACGTCCAGAAATGATTGAAGCTACTGACTGAATGAAAGGAGCTGGCATCTCACTCTCTTTGAATCTTCTTTATCATGCTAAGAGGAGCAGGAAAAAGCAAAAAATTTCAGAATTGCACCTTGCAATGCGGAGAAATTACTGTTTGTGCATTTACAATATTCATTGATTTTTGCCATTGAAAAACATCATGTAATTCATATACCAGAAATGATTGAAGCTACTGACTGAATGAAAGGAGCTGGCATCTCACTCTCTTTGAATCTTCTTTATCATGCTAAGAGGAGCAGGAAAAAGCAAAAAATTTCAGAATTGCGCCTTGCAATGCGGAGAAATTACTGTTTGTGCATTTACAATATTCATTGATTTTTGCCATTGAAAAACATCCAGAAATGATTGAAGCTACTGACTGAATGAAAGGAGCTGGCATCTCACTCTCTTTGAATCTTCTTTATCATGCTAAGAGGAGCAGGAAAAAGCAAAAAATTTCAGAATTGCACCTTGCAATGCGGAGAAATTACTGTTTGTGCATTTACAATATTCATTGATTTTTGCCATTGAAAAACGTCCAGAAATGATTGAAGCTACTGACTGAATGAAAGGAGCTGGCATCTCACTCTCTTTGAATCTTCTTTATCATGCTAAGAGGAGCAGGAAAAAGCAAAAAATTTCAGAATTGCATCTTGCAATGCGGAGAAATTACTGTTTGTGCATTTACAATATTCATTGATTTTTGCCATTGAAAAACGTCCAGAAATGATTGAAGCTACTGACTGAATGAAAGGAGCTGGCATCTCACTCTCTTTGAATCTTCTTTATCATGCTAAGAGGAGCAGGAAAAAGCAAAAAATTTCAGAATTGCACCTTGCAATGCGGAGAAATTACTGTTTGTGCATTTACAATATTCATTGATTTTTGCCATTGAAAAACATCATGTTATTCATATACCAGAAATGATTGAAGCTACTGACTGAATGAAAGGAGCTGGCATCTCACTCTCTTTGAATCTTCTTTATCATGCTAAGAGGAGCAGGAAAAAGCAAAAAATTTCAGAATTGCACCTTGCAATGCGGAGAAATTACTGTTTGTGCATTTACAATATTCATTGATTTTTGCCATTGAAAAACATCCAGAAATGATTGAAGCTACTGACTGAATGAAAGGAGCTGGCATCTCACTCTCTTTGAATCTTCTTTATCATGCTAAGAGGAGCAGGAAAAAGCAAAAAATTTCAGAATTGCACCTTGCAATGCGGAGAAATTACTGTTTGTGCATTTACAATATTCATTGATTTTTGCCATTGAAAAACGTCCAGAAATGATTGAAGCTACTGACTGAATGAAAGGAGCTGGCATCTCACTCTCTTTGAATCTTCTTTATCATGCTAGGATTAGCAGGAAAAAGCAAAAAATTTCAGAATTGCACCTTGCAATGTGGAGATATTACTGTTTGTGCATTTACAATATTCATTGAATTTTGCCATTGAAAAACGTCCAGAAATGTTTGAAGCTACTGACTGAATGAAAGGAGCTGGCATCTCACTCTATTTGAATCTTCTTTATCATGCTAGGATTAGCAGGAAAAAGCAAAAAATTTCAGAATTGCACCTTGCAATGTGGAGATATTACTGTTTGTGCATTTACAATATTCATTGATTTTTGCCATTGAAAAACGTCCAGAAATGTTTATACCAGAAATGTTTGAAGCTACTGACTGAATGAAAGGAGCTGGCATCTCACTCTCTTTGAATCTTCTTTATCATGCTAAGAGGAGCAGGAAAAAGCAAAAAATTTCAGAATTGCACCTTGCAATGCGGAGAAATTACTTTTTGTGCATTTACAATATTCATTGATTTTTGCCATTGAAAAATGTCCAGAAATGACTGAAGCTACTGACTGAATGAAAGGAGCTGGCATCTCACTCTCTTTGAATCTTCTTTACCATGCTAAGAGGAGCAGGAAAAAGCAAAAAAATTCAGAATTGCACCTTGCAATGCGGAGAAATTACTGTTTGTGCATTTACAATATTCATTGATTTTTGCCATTGAAAAACGTCCAGAAATGATTGAAGCTACTGACTGAATGAAAGGAGCTGGCATCTCACTCTCTTTGAATCTTCTTTATCATGCTAGGAGTAGCAGGAAAAAGCAAAAAATTTCAGAATTGCACCTTGCAATGTGGAGATATTACTGTTTGTGCATTTACAATATTCATTGATTTTTGCCATTGAAAAACGTCCAGAAATGTTTGAAGCTACTGACTGAATGAAAGGAGCTGGCATCTCACTCTCTTTGAATCTTCTTGATCATGCTAGGATTAGCAGGAAAAAGCAAAAAATTTCAGAATTGCACCTTGCAATGTGGAGATATTACTGTTTGTGCATTTACAATATTCATTGATTTTTGCCATTGAAAAACATCATGTTATTCATATACCAGAAATGTTTGAAGCTACTGACTGAATGAAAGGAGCTGACATCTCACTCTCTTTGAATCTTCTTTATCATGCTAGGATTAGCAGGAAAAAGCAAAAAATTTCAGAATTGCACCTTGCAATGTGGAGATATTACTGTTTGTGCATTTACAATATTCATTGATTTTTGCCAATGAAAAACGTCCAGAAATGTTTGAAGCTACTGACTGAATGAAAGGAGCTGGCATCTCACTCTATTTGAATCTTCTTTATCATGCTAGGATTAGCAGGAAAAAGCAAAAAATTTCAGCATTGCACCTTGCAATGTGGAGATATTACTGTTTGTGCATTTACAATATTCATTGATTTTTGCCATTGAAAAACGTCCAGAAATGTTTATACCAGAAATGTTTGAAGCTACTGACTGAAAGAAAGGAGCTGGCATCTCACTCTCTTTGAATCTTCTTTATCATGCTAAGAGGAGCAGGAAAAAGCAAAAAATTTCAGAATTGCACTTTGCAATGCGGAGAAATTACTGTTTGTGCATTTACAATATTCATTGATTTTTGCCATTGAAAAACGTCCAGAAATGACTGAAGCTACTGACTGAATGAAAGGAGCTGGCATCTCACTCTCTTTGAATCTTCTTTATCATGCTAAGAGGAGCAGGAAAAACCAAAAAATTTCAGAATTGCATCTTGCAATGCGGAGAAATTACTGTTTGTGCATTTACAATATTCATTGATTTTTGCCATTGAAAAACGTCCAGAAATGATTGAAGCTACTGACTGAATGAAAGGAGCTGGCATCTCACTCTCTTTGAATCTTCTTTATCATGCTAAGAGGAGCAGGAAAAAGCAAAAAATTTCAGAATTGCACCTTGCAATGCGGAGAAATTACTGTTTGTGCATTTACAATATTCATTGATTTTTGCCATTGAAAAACGTCCAGAAATGATTGAAGCTACTGACTGAATGAAAGGAGCTGGCATCTCACTCTCTTTGAATCTTCTTTATCATGCTAAGAGGAGCAGGAAAAAGCAAAAAATTTCAGAATTGCACCTTGCAATGCGGAGAAATTACTGTTTGTGCATTTACAATATTCATTGATTTTTGCCATTGAAAAACGTCCAGAAATGATTGAAGCTACTGACTGAATGAAAGGAGCTGGCATCTCACTCTCTTTGAATCTTCTTTATCATGCTAGGATTAGCAGGAAAAAGCAAAAAATTTCAGAATTGCACCTGGCAATGTGGAGATATTACTGTTTGTGCATTTACAATATTCATTGAATTTTGCCATTGAAAAACGTCCAGAAATGTTTGAAGCTACTGACTGAATGAAAGGAGCTGGCATCTCACTCTATTTGAATCTTCTTTATCATGCTAGGATTAGCAGGAAAAAGCAAAAAATTTCAGAATTGCACCTTGCAATGTGGAGATATTACTGTTTGTGCATTTACAATATTCATTGATTTTTGCCATTGAAAAACGTCCAGAAATGTTTATACCAGAAATGTTTGAAGCTACTGACTGAATGAAAGGAGCTGGCATCTCACTCTTTTTGAATCTTCTTTATCATGCTAAGAGGAGCAGGAAAAAGCAAAAAATTTCAGAATTGCACCTTGCAATGCGGAGAAATTACTGTTTGTGCATTTACAATATTCATTGATTTTTGCCATTGAAAAACGTCCAGAAATGACTGAAGCTACTGACTGAATGAAAGGAGCTGGCATCTCACTCTCTTTGAATCTTCTTTATCATGCTAAGAGGAGCAGGAAAAAGCAAAAAATTTCAGAATTGCACCTTGCAATGCGGAGAAATTACAGTTTGTGCATTTACAATATTCATTGATTTTTGCCATTGAAAAACGTCCAGAAATGATTGAAGCTACTGACTGAATGAAAGGAGCTGGCATCTCACTCTCTTTGAATCTTCTTTATCATGCTAAGAGGAGCAGGAAAAAGCAAAAAATTTCAGAATTGCACCTTGCAATGCGGAGAAATTACTGTTTGTGCATTTACAATATTCATTGATTTTTGCCATTGAAAAACATCATGTTATTCATATACCAGAAATGATTGAAGCTACTGACTGAATGAAAGGAGCTGGCATCTCACTCTCTTTGAATCTTCTTTATCATGCTAAGAGAAGCAGGAAAAAGCAAAAAATTTCAGAATTGCACCTTGCAATGCGGAGAAATTACTGTTTGTGCATTTACAATATTCATTGATTTTTGCCATTGAAAAACGTCCAGAAATGACTGAAGCTACTGACTGAATGAAAGGAGCTTGCATCTCACTCTCTTTGAATCTTCTTTATCATGCTAAGAGGAGCAGGAAAAAGCAAAAAATTTCAGAATTGCACCTTGCAATGCGGAGAAATTACAGTTTGTGCATTTACAATATTCATTGATTTTTGCCATTGAAAAACGTCCAGAAATGATTGAAGCTACTGACTGAATGAAAGGAGCTGGCATCTCACTCTCTTTGAATCTTCTTTATCATGCTAAGAGGAGCAGGAAAAAGCAAAAAATTTCAGAATTGCACCTTGCAATGCGGAGAAATTACTGTTTGTGCATTTACAATATTCATTGATTTTTGCCATTGAAAAACATCATGTTATTCATATACCAGAAATGATTGAAGCTACTGACTGAATGAAAGGAGCTGGCATCTCACTCTCTTTGAATCTTCTTTATCATGCTAAGAGGAGCAGGAAAAAGCAAAAAATTTCAGAATTGCATCTTGCAATGCGGAGAAATTACTGTTTGTGCATTTACAATATTCATTGATTTTTGCCATTGAAAAACGTCCAGAAATGATTGAAGCTACTGACTGAATGAAAGGAGCTGGCATCTCACTCTCTTTGAATCTTCTTTATCATGCTAAGAGGAGCAGGAAAAAGCAAAACATTTCAGAATTGCACCTTGCAATGCGGAGAAATTACTGTTTGTGCATTTACAATATTCATTGATTTTTGCCATTGAAAAACGTCCAGAAATGATTGAAGCTACTGACTGAATGAAAGGAGCTGGAATCTCACTCTCTTTGAATCTTCTTTATCATGCTAAGAGGAGCAGGAAAAAGCAAAAAATTTCAGAATTGCAACTTGCAATGCGGAGAAATTACTGTTTGTGCATTTACAATATTCATTGATTTTTGCCATTGAAAAACATCATGTTATTCATATACCAGAAATGATTGAAGCTACTGACTGAATGAAAGGAGCTGGCATCTCACTCTCTTTGAATCTTCTTTATCATGCTAAGAGGAGCAGGAAAAAGCAAAAAATTTCAGAATTGCACCTTGCAATGCGGAGAAATTACTGTTTGTGCATTTACAATATTCATTGATTTTTGCCATTGAAAAACATCATGTTATTCATATACCAGAAATGATTGAAGCTACTGACTGAATGAAAGGAGCTGGCATCTCACTCTCTTTGAATCTTCTTTATCATGCTAAGAGGAGCAGGAAAAAGCAAAAAATTTCAGAATTGCACCTTGCAATGCGGAGAAATTACTGTTTGTGCATTTACAATATTCATTGATTTTTGCCATTGAAAAACGTCCAGAAATGATTGAAGCTACTGACTGAATGAAAGGAGCTGGCATCTCACTCTCTTTGAATCTTCTTTATCATGCTAAGAGGAGCAGGAAAAAGCAAAAAATTTCAGAATTGCACCTTGCAATGCGGAGAAATTACTGTTTGTGCATTTACAATATTCATTGATTTTTGCCATTGAAAAACGTCCAGAAATGATTGAAGCTACTGACTGAATGAAAGGAGCTGGCATCTCACTCTCTTTGAATCTTCTTTATCATGCTAAGAGGAGCAGGAAAAAGCAAAAAATTTCAGAATTGCACCTTGCAATGCGGAGAAATTACTGTTTGTGCATTTACAATATTCATTAATTTTTGCCATTGAAAAACATCATGTTATTCATATCCCAGAAATGTTTGAAGCTACTGACTGAATGAAAGAAGCTGGCATCTCACTCTCTTTGAATCTTCTTTATCATGCTAAGAGGAGCAGGAAAAAGCAAAAAATTTCAGAATTGCACCTTGCAATGCGGAGAAATTACTGTTTGTGCATTTACAATATTCATTGATTTTTGCCATTGAAAAACGTCCAGAAATGATTGAAGCTACTGACTGAATGAAAGGAGCTGGCATCTCACTCTCTTTGAATCTTCTTTATCATGCTAAGAGGAGCAGGAAAAAGCAAAAAATTTCAGAATTGCACCTTGCAATGCGGAGAAATTACTGTTTCTGCATTTACAATATTCATTGATTTTTGCCATTGAAAAACATCATGTTATTCATATACCAGAAATGTTTGAAGCTACTGACTGAATGAAAGGAGCTGGCATCTCACTCTCTTTGACTCTTCTTTATCATGCTAAGAGGAGCAGGAAAAAGCAAAAAATTTCAGCATTGCACCTTGCAATGTGGAGATATTACTGTTTGTGCATTTACAATATTCATTGATTTTTGCCATTGAAAAACGTCCAGAAATGTTTATACCAGAAATGTTTGAAGCTACTGACTGAAAGAAAGGAGCTGGCATCTCACTCTCTTTGAATCTTCTTTATCATGCTAAGAGGAGCAGGAAAAAGCAAAAAATTTCAGAATTGCACCTTGCAATGCGGAGAAATTACTGTTTGTGCATTTACAATATTCATTGATTTTTGCCATTGAAAAACGTCCAGAAATGACTGAAGCTACTGACTGAATGAAAGGAGCTGGCATCTCACTCTCTTTGAATCTTCTTTATCATGCTAAGAGGAGCAGGAAAAACCAAAAAATTTCAGAATTGCATCTTGCAATGCGGAGAAATTACTGTTTGTGCATTTACAATATTCATTGATTTTTGCCATTGAAAAACGTCCAGAAATGATTGAAGCTACTGACTGAATGAAAGGAGCTGGCATCTCACTCTCTTTGAATCTTCTTTATCATGCTAAGAGGAGCAGGAAAAAGCAAAAAATTTCAGAATTGCACCTTGCAATGCGGAGAAATTACTGTTTGTGCATTTACAATATTCATTGATTTTTGCCATTGAAAAACATCATGTTATTCATATACCAGAAATGATTGAAGCTACTGACTGAATGAAAGGAGCTGGCATCTCACTCTCTTTGAATCTTCTTTATCATGCTAAGAGGAGCAGGAAAAAGCAAAAAATTTCAGAATTGCACCTTGCAATGCGGAGAAATTACTGTTTGTGCATTTACAATATTCATTGATTTTTGCCATTGAAAAACGTCCAGAAATGATTGAAGCTACTGACTGAATGAAAGGAGCTGGCATCTCACTCTCTTTGAATCTTCTTTATCATGCTAAGAGGAGCAGGAAAAAGCAAAAAATTTCAGAATTGCACCTTGCAATGCGGAGAAATTACTGTTTGTGCATTTACAATATTCATTGATTTTTGCCATTGAAAAACGTCCAGAAATGATTGAAGCTACTGACTGAATGAAAGGAGCTGGCATCTCACTCTCTTTGAATCTTCTTTATCATGCTAGGATTAGCAGGAAAAAGCAAAAAATTTCAGAATTGCACCTGGCAATGTGGAGATATTACTGTTTGTGCATTTACAATATTCATTGAATTTTGCCATTGAAAAACGTCCAGAAATGTTTGAAGCTACTGACTGAATGAAAGGAGCTGGCATCTCACTATATTTGAATCTTCTTTATCATGCTAGGATTAGCAGGAAAAAGCAAAAAATTTCAGAATTGCACCTTGCAATGTGGAGATATTACTGTTTGTGCATTTACAATATTCATTGATTTTTGCCATTGAAAAACGTCCAGAAATGTTTATACCAGAAATGTTTGAAGCTACTGACTGAATGAAAGGAGCTGGCATCTCACTCTTTTTGAATCTTCTTTATCATGCTAAGAGGAGCAGGAAAAAGCAAAAAATTTCAGAATTGCACCTTGCAATGCGGAGAAATTACTGTTTGTGCATTTACAATATTCATTGATTTTTGCCATTGAAAAACGTCCAGAAATGACTGAAGCTACTGACTGAATGAAAGGAGCTGGCATCTCACTCTCTTTGAATCTTCTTTATCATGCTAAGAGGAGCAGGAAAAAGCAAAAAATTTCAGAATTGCACCTTGCAATGCGGAGAAATTACAGTTTGTGCATTTACAATATTCATTGATTTTTGCCATTGAAAAACGTCCAGAAATGATTGAAGCTACTGACTGAATGAAAGGAGCTGGCATCTCACTCTCTTTGAATCTTCTTTATCATGCTAAGAGGAGCAGGAAAAAGCAAAAAATTTCAGAATTGCACCTTGCAATGCGGAGAAATTACTGTTTGTGCATTTACAATATTCATTGATTTTTGCCATTGAAAAACATCATGTTATTCATATACCAGAAATGATTGAAGCTACTGACTGAATGAAAGGAGCTGGCATCTCACTCTCTTTGAATCTTCTTTATCATGCTAAGAGGAGCAGGAAAAAGCAAAAAATTTCAGAATTGCACCTTGCAATGCGGAGAAATTACTGTTTGTGCATTTACAATATTCATTGATTTTTGCCATTGAAAAACGTCCAGAAATGACTGAAGCTACTGACTGAATGAAAGGAGCTTGCATCTCACTCTCTTTGAATCTTCTTTATCATGCTAAGAGGAGCAGGAAAAAGCAAAAAATTTCAGAATTGCACCTTGCAATGCGGAGAAATTACAGTTTGTGCATTTACAATATTCATTGATTTTTGCCATTGAAAAACGTCCAGAAATGATTGAAGCTACTGACTGAATGAAAGGAGCTGGCATCTCACTCTCTTTGAATCTTCTTTATCATGCTAAGAGGAGCAGGAAAAAGCAAAAAATTTCAGAATTGCACCTTGCAATGCGGAGAAATTACTGTTTGTGCATTTACAATATTCATTGATTTTTGCCATTGAAAAACATCATGTTATTCATATACCAGAAATGATTGAAGCTACTGACTGAATGAAAGGAGCTGGCATCTCACTCTCTTTGAATCTTCTTTATCATGCTAAGAGGAGCAGGAAAAAGCAAAAAATTTCAGAATTGCATCTTGCAATGCGGAGAAATTACTGTTTGTGCATTTACAATATTCATTGATTTTTGCCATTGAAAAACGTCCAGAAATGATTGAAGCTACTGACTGAATGAAAGGAGCTGGCATCTCACTCTCTTTGAATCTTCTTTATCATGCTAAGAGGAGCAGGAAAAAGCAAAACATTTCAGAATTGCACCTTGCAATGCGGAGAAATTACTGTTTGTGCATTTACAATATTCATTGATTTTTGCCATTGAAAAACGTCCAGAAATGATTGAAGCTACTGACTGAATGAAAGGAGCTGGAATCTCACTCTCTTTGAATCTTCTTTATCATGCTAAGAGGAGCAGGAAAAAGCAAAAAATTTCAGAATTGCAACTTGCAATGCGGAGAAATTACTGTTTGTGCATTTACAATATTCATTGATTTT
Organism: Phyllobates terribilis; assembly: GCF_046119375.1. NCBI lineage: Eukaryota > Metazoa > Chordata > Amphibia > Anura > Dendrobatidae > Phyllobates > Phyllobates terribilis. The sequence continues at coordinate 35,618 of NW_027366303.1, read as the reverse complement.
TGCCATTGAAAAACATCATGTTATTCATATACCAGAAATGATTGAAGCTACTGACTGAATGAAAGGAGCTGGCATCTCACTCTCTTTGAATCTTCTTTATCATGCTAAGAGGAGCAGGAAAAAGCAAAAAATTTCAGAATTGCACCTTGCAATGCGGAGAAATTACTGTTTGTGCATTTACAATATTCATTGATTTTTGCCATTGAAAAACATCATGTTATTCATATACCAGAAATGATTGAAGCTACTGACTGAATGAAAGGAGCTGGCATCTCACTCTCTTTGAATCTTCTTTATCATGCTAAGAGGAGCAGGAAAAAGCAAAAAATTTCAGAATTGCACCTTGCAATGCGGAGAAATTACTGTTTGTGCATTTACAATATTCATTGATTTTTGCCATTGAAAAACGTCCAGAAATGATTGAAGCTACTGACTGAATGAAAGGAGCTGGCATCTCACTCTCTTTGAATCTTCTTTATCATGCTAAGAGGAGCAGGAAAAAGCAAAAAATTTCAGAATTGCACCTTGCAATGCGGAGAAATTACTGTTTGTGCATTTACAATATTCATTGATTTTTGCCATTGAAAAACGTCCAGAAATGATTGAAGCTACTGACTGAATGAAAGGAGCTGGCATCTCACTCTCTTTGAATCTTCTTTATCATGCTAAGAGGAGCAGGAAAAAGCAAAAAATTTCAGAATTGCACCTTGCAATGCGGAGAAATTACTGTTTGTGCATTTACAATATTCATTAATTTTTGCCATTGAAAAACATCATGTTATTCATATCCCAGAAATGTTTGAAGCTACTGACTGAATGAAAGAAGCTGGCATCTCACTCTCTTTGAATCTTCTTTATCATGCTAAGAGGAGCAGGAAAAAGCAAAAAATTTCAGAATTGCACCTTGCAATGCGGAGAAATTACTGTTTGTGCATTTACAATATTCATTGATTTTTGCCATTGAAAAACGTCCAGAAATGATTGAAGCTACTGACTGAATGAAAGGAGCTGGCATCTCACTCTCTTTGAATCTTCTTTATCATGCTAAGAGGAGCAGGAAAAAGCAAAAAATTTCAGAATTGCACCTTGCAATGCGGAGAAATTACTGTTTGTGCATTTACAATATTCATTGATTTTTGCCATTGAAAAACATCATGTTATTCATATACCAGAAATGTTTGAAGCTACTGACTGAATGAAAGGAGCTGGCATGTCACTCTCTTTGACTCTTCTTTATCATGCTAAGAGGAGCAGGAAAAAGCAAAAAATTTCAGAATTGCACCTTGCAATGCGGAGAAATTACTGTTTGTGCATTTACAATATTCATTGATTTTTGCCATTGAAAAACATCCAGAAATGATTGAAGCTACTGACTGAATGAAAGGAGCTGGCATCTCACTCTCTTTGAATCTTCTTTATCATGCTAAGAGGAGCAGGAAAAAGCAAAAAATTTCAGAATTGCACCTTGCAATGCGGAGAAATTACTGTTTGTGCATTTACAATATTCATTGATTTTTGCCATTGAAAAACATCATGTTATTCATATACCAGAAATGATTGAAGCTACTGACTGAATGAAAGGAGCTGGCATCTCACTCTCTTTGAATCTTCTTTATCATGCTGAGGAGCAGGAAAAAGCAAAAAAATTCAGAATTGCACCTTGCAATGCGGAGAAATTACTGTTTGTGCATTTACAATATTCATTGATTTTTGCCATTGAAAAACGTCCAGAAATGACTGAAGCTACTGACTGAATGAAAGGAGCTGGCATCTCACTCTCTTTGAATCTTCTTTATCATGCTAAGAGGAGCAGGAAAAAGCAAAAAATTTCAGAATTGCATCTTGCAATGCGGAGAAATTACTGTTTGTGCATTTACAATATTCATTGATTTTTGCCATTGAAAAACGTCCAGAAATGATTGAAGCTACTGACTGAATGAAAGGAGCTGGCATCTCACTCTCTTTGAATCTTCTTTATCATGCTAGGATTAGCAGGAAAAAGCAAAAAATTTCAGAATTGCACCTGGCAATGTGGAGATATTACTGTTTGTGCATTTACAATATTCATTGAATTTTGCCATTGAAAAACGTCCAGAAATGTTTGAAGCTACTGACTGAATGAAAGGAGCTGGCATCTCACTATATTTGAATCTTCTTTATCATGCTAGGATTAGCAGGAAAAAGCAAAAAATTTCAGAATTGCACCTTGCAATGTGGAGATATTACTGTTTGTGCATTTACAATATTCATTGATTTTTGCCATTGAAAAACGTCCAGAAATGTTTATACCAGAAATGTTTGAAGCTACTGACTGAATGAAAGGAGCTGGCATCTCACTCTTTTTGAATCTTCTTTATCATGCTAAGAGGAGCAGGAAAAAGCAAAAAATTTCAGAATTGCACCTTGCAATGCGGAGAAATTACTGTTTGTGCATTTACAATATTCATTGATTTTTGCCATTGAAAAACGTCCAGAAATGACTGAAGCTACTGACTGAATGAAAGGAGCTGGCATCTCACTCTCTTTGAATCTTCTTTATCATGCTAAGAGGAGCAGGAAAAAGCAAAAAATTTCAGAATTGCACCTTGCAATGCGGAGAAATTACAGTTTGTGCATTTACAATATTCATTGATTTTTGCCATTGAAAAACGTCCAGAAATGATTGAAGCTACTGACTGAATGAAAGGAGCTGGCATCTCACTCTCTTTGAATCTTCTTTATCATGCTAAGAGGAGCAGGAAAAAGCAAAAAATTTCAGAATTGCACCTTGCAATGCGGAGAAATTACTGTTTGTGCATTTACAATATTCATTGATTTTTGCCATTGAAAAACATCATGTTATTCATATACCAGAAATGATTGAAGCTACTGACTGAATGAAAGGAGCTGGCATCTCACTCTCTTTGAATCTTCTTTATCATGCTAAGAGGAGCAGGAAAAAGCAAAAAATTTCAGAATTGCACCTTGCAATGCGGAGAAATTACTGTTTGTGCATTTACAATATTCATTGATTTTTGCCATTGAAAAACGTCCAGAAATGACTGAAGCTACTGACTGAATGAAAGGAGCTTGCATCTCACTCTCTTTGAATCTTCTTTATCATGCTAAGAGGAGCAGGAAAAAGCAAAAAATTTCAGAATTGCACCTTGCAATGCGGAGAAATTACAGTTTGTGCATTTACAATATTCATTGATTTTTGCCATTGAAAAACGTCCAGAAATGATTGAAGCTACTGACTGAATGAAAGGAGCTGGCATCTCACTCTCTTTGAATCTTCTTTATCATGCTAAGAGGAGCAGGAAAAAGCAAAAAATTTCAGAATTGCACCTTGCAATGCGGAGAAATTACTGTTTGTGCATTTACAATATTCATTGATTTTTGCCATTGAAAAACATCATGTTATTCATATACCAGAAATGATTGAAGCTACTGACTGAATGAAAGGAGCTGGCATCTCACTCTCTTTGAATCTTCTTTATCATGCTAAGAGGAGCAGGAAAAAGCAAAAAATTTCAGAATTGCATCTTGCAATGCGGAGAAATTACTGTTTGTGCATTTACAATATTCATTGATTTTTGCCATTGAAAAACGTCCAGAAATGATTGAAGCTACTGACTGAATGAAAGGAGCTGGCATCTCACTCTCTTTGAATCTTCTTTATCATGCTAAGAGGAGCAGGAAAAAGCAAAACATTTCAGAATTGCACCTTGCAATGCGGAGAAATTACTGTTTGTGCATTTACAATATTCATTGATTTTTGCCATTGAAAAACGTCCAGAAATGATTGAAGCTACTGACTGAATGAAAGGAGCTGGAATCTCACTCTCTTTGAATCTTCTTTATCATGCTAAGAGGAGCAGGAAAAAGCAAAAAATTTCAGAATTGCAACTTGCAATGCGGAGAAATTACTGTTTGTGCATTTACAATATTCATTGATTTTTGCCATTGAAAAACATCATGTTATTCATATACCAGAAATGATTGAAGCTACTGACTGAATGAAAGGAGCTGGCATCTCACTCTCTTTGAATCTTCTTTATCATGCTAGGATTAGCAGGAAAAAGCAAAAAATTTCAGAATTGCACCTGGCAATGTGGAGATATTACTGTTTGTGCATTTACAATATTCATTGAATTTTGCCATTGAAAAACGTCCAGAAATGTTTGAAGCTACTGACTGAATGAAAGGAGCTGGCATCTCACTATATTTGAATCTTCTTTATCATGCTAGGATTAGCAGGAAAAAGCAAAAAATTTCAGAATTGCACCTTGCAATGTGGAGATATTACTGTTTGTGCATTTACAATATTCATTGATTTTTGCCATTGAAAAACGTCCAGAAATGTTTATACCAGAAATGTTTGAAGCTACTGACTGAATGAAAGGAGCTGGCATCTCACTCTTTTTGAATCTTCTTTATCATGCTAAGAGGAGCAGGAAAAAGCAAAAAATTTCAGAATTGCACCTTGCAATGCGGAGAAATTACTGTTTGTGCATTTACAATATTCATTGATTTTTGCCATTGAAAAACGTCCAGAAATGACTGAAGCTACTGACTGAATGAAAGGAGCTGGCATCTCACTCTCTTTGAATCTTCTTTATCATGCTAAGAGGAGCAGGAAAAAGCAAAAAATTTCAGAATTGCACCTTGCAATGCGGAGAAATTACAGTTTGTGCATTTACAATATTCATTGATTTTTGCCATTGAAAAACGTCCAGAAATGATTGAAGCTACTGACTGAATGAAAGGAGCTGGCATCTCACTCTCTTTGAATCTTCTTTATCATGCTAAGAGGAGCAGGAAAAAGCAAAAAATTTCAGAATTGCACCTTGCAATGCGGAGAAATTACTGTTTGTGCATTTACAATATTCATTGATTTTTGCCATTGAAAAACATCATGTTATTCATATACCAGAAATGATTGAAGCTACTGACTGAATGAAAGGAGCTGGCATCTCACTCTCTTTGAATCTTCTTTATCATGCTAAGAGGAGCAGGAAAAAGCAAAAAATTTCAGAATTGCACCTTGCAATGCGGAGAAATTACTGTTTGTGCATTTACAATATTCATTGATTTTTGCCATTGAAAAACGTCCAGAAATGACTGAAGCTACTGACTGAATGAAAGGAGCTTGCATCTCACTCTCTTTGAATCTTCTTTATCATGCTAAGAGGAGCAGGAAAAAGCAAAAAATTTCAGAATTGCACCTTGCAATGCGGAGAAATTACAGTTTGTGCATTTACAATATTCATTGATTTTTGCCATTGAAAAACGTCCAGAAATGATTGAAGCTACTGACTGAATGAAAGGAGCTGGCATCTCACTCTCTTTGAATCTTCTTTATCATGCTAAGAGGAGCAGGAAAAAGCAAAAAATTTCAGAATTGCACCTTGCAATGCGGAGAAATTACTGTTTGTGCATTTACAATATTCATTGATTTTTGCCATTGAAAAACATCATGTTATTCATATACCAGAAATGATTGAAGCTACTGACTGAATGAAAGGAGCTGGCATCTCACTCTCTTTGAATCTTCTTTATCATGCTAAGAGGAGCAGGAAAAAGCAAAAAATTTCAGAATTGCATCTTGCAATGCGGAGAAATTACTGTTTGTGCATTTACAATATTCATTGATTTTTGCCATTGAAAAACGTCCAGAAATGATTGAAGCTACTGACTGAATGAAAGGAGCTGGCATCTCACTCTCTTTGAATCTTCTTTATCATGCTAAGAGGAGCAGGAAAAAGCAAAACATTTCAGAATTGCACCTTGCAATGCGGAGAAATTACTGTTTGTGCATTTACAATATTCATTGATTTTTGCCATTGAAAAACGTCCAGAAATGATTGAAGCTACTGACTGAATGAAAGGAGCTGGAATCTCACTCTCTTTGAATCTTCTTTATCATGCTAAGAGGAGCAGGAAAAAGCAAAAAATTTCAGAATTGCAACTTGCAATGCGGAGAAATTACTGTTTGTGCATTTACAATATTCATTGATTTTTGCCATTGAAAAACATCATGTTATTCATATACCAGAAATGATTGAAGCTACTGACTGAATGAAAGGAGCTGGCATCTCACTCTCTTTGAATCTTCTTTATCATGCTAAGAGGAGCAGGAAAAAGCAAAAAATTTCAGAATTGCACCTTGCAATGCGGAGAAATTACTGTTTGTGCATTTACAATATTCATTGATTTTTGCCATTGAAAAACATCATGTTATTCATATACCAGAAATGATTGAAGCTACTGACTGAATGAAAGGAGCTGGCATCTCACTCTCTTTGAATCTTCTTTATCATGCTAAGAGGAGCAGGAAAAAGCAAAAAATTTCAGAATTGCACCTTGCAATGCGGAGAAATTACTGTTTGTGCATTTACAATATTCATTGATTTTTGCCATTGAAAAACGTCCAGAAATGATTGAAGCTACTGACTGAATGAAAGGAGCTGGCATCTCACTCTCTTTGAATCTTCTTTATCATGCTAAGAGGAGCAGGAAAAAGCAAAAAATTTCAGAATTGCACCTTGCAATGCGGAGAAATTACTGTTTGTGCATTTACAATGTTCATTGATTTTTGCCATTGAAAAACGTCCAGAAATGATTGAAGCTACTGACTGAATGAAAGGAGCTGGCATCTCACTCTCTTTGAATCTTCTTTATCATGCTAAGAGGAGCAGGAAAAAGCAAAAAATTTCAGAATTGCACCTTGCAATGCGGAGAAATTACTGTTTGTGCATTTACAATATTCATTAATTTTTGCCATTGAAAAACATCATGTTATTCATATCCCAGAAATGTTTGAAGCTACTGACTGAATGAAAGAAGCTGGCATCTCACTCTCTTTGAATCTTCTTTATCATGCTAAGAGGAGCAGGAAAAAGCAAAAAATTTCAGAATTGCACCTTGCAATGCGGAGAAATTACTGTTTGTGCATTTACAATATTCATTGATTTTTGCCATTGAAAAACGTCCAGAAATGATTGAAGCTACTGACTGAATGAAAGGAGCTGGCATCTCACTCTCTTTGAATCTTCTTTATCATGCTAAGAGGAGCAGGAAAAAGCAAAAAATTTCAGAATTGCACCTTGCAATGCGGAGAAATTACTGTTTGTGCATTTACAATATTCATTGATTTTTGCCATTGAAAAACATCATGTTATTCATATACCAGAAATGTTTGAAGCTACTGACTGAATGAAAGGAGCTGGCATGTCACTCTCTTTGACTCTTCTTTATCATGCTAAGAGGAGCAGGAAAAAGCAAAAAATTTCAGAATTGCACCTTGCAATGCGGAGAAATTACTGTTTGTGCATTTACAATATTCATTGATTTTTGCCATTGAAAAACATCCAGAAATGATTGAAGCTACTGACTGAATGAAAGGAGCTGGCATCTCACTCTCTTTGAATCTTCTTTATCATGCTAAGAGGAGCAGGAAAAAGCAAAAAATTTCAGAATTGCACCTTGCAATGCGGAGAAATTACTGTTTGTGCATTTACAATATTCATTGATTTTTGCCATTGAAAAACATCATGTTATTCATATACCAGAAATGATTGAAGCTACTGACTGAATGAAAGGAGCTGGCATCTCACTCTCTTTGAATCTTCTTTATCATGCTGAGGAGCAGGAAAAAGCAAAAAAATTCAGAATTGCACCTTGCAATGCGGAGAAATTACTGTTTGTGCATTTACAATATTCATTGATTTTTGCCATTGAAAAACGTCCAGAAATGATTGAAGCTACTGACTGAATGAAAGGAGCTGGCATCTCACTCTCTTTGAATCTTCTTTATCATGCTAAGAGGAGCAGGAAAAAGCAAAAAATTTCAGAATTGCACCTTGCAATGCGGAGAAATTACTGTTTGTGCATTTACAATATTCATTGATTTTTGCCATTGAAAAACGTCCAGAAATGATTGAAGCTACTGACTGAATGAAAGGAGCTGGCATCTCACTCTCTTTGAATCTTCTTTATCATGCTAGGATTAGCAGGAAAAAGCAAAAAATTTCAGAATTGCACCTGGCAATGTGGAGATATTACTGTTTGTGCATTTACAATATTCATTGAATTTTGCCATTGAAAAACGTCCAGAAATGTTTGAAGCTACTGACTGAATGAAAGGAGCTGGCATCTCACTATATTTGAATCTTCTTTATCATGCTAGGATTAGCAGGAAAAAGCAAAAAATTTCAGAATTGCACCTTGCAATGTGGAGATATTACTGTTTGTGCATTTACAATATTCATTGATTTTTGCCATTGAAAAACGTCCAGAAATGTTTATACCAGAAATGTTTGAAGCTACTGACTGAATGAAAGGAGCTGGCATCTCACTCTTTTTGAATCTTCTTTATCATGCTAAGAGGAGCAGGAAAAAGCAAAAAATTTCAGAATTGCACCTTGCAATGCGGAGAAATTACTGTTTGTGCATTTACAATATTCATTGATTTTTGCCATTGAAAAACGTCCAGAAATGACTGAAGCTACTGACTGAATGAAAGGAGCTGGCATCTCACTCTCTTTGAATCTTCTTTATCATGCTAAGAGGAGCAGGAAAAAGCAAAAAATTTCAGAATTGCACCTTGCAATGCGGAGAAATTACAGTTTGTGCATTTACAATATTCATTGATTTTTGCCATTGAAAAACGTCCAGAAATGATTGAAGCTACTGACTGAATGAAAGGAGCTGGCATCTCACTCTCTTTGAATCTTCTTTATCATGCTAAGAGGAGCAGGAAAAAGCAAAAAATTTCAGAATTGCACCTTGCAATGCGGAGAAATTACTGTTTGTGCATTTACAATATTCATTGATTTTTGCCATTGAAAAACATCATGTTATTCATATACCAGAAATGATTGAAGCTACTGACTGAATGAAAGGAGCTGGCATCTCACTCTCTTTGAATCTTCTTTATCATGCTAAGAGGAGCAGGAAAAAGCAAAAAATTTCAGAATTGCACCTTGCAATGCGGAGAAATTACTGTTTGTGCATTTACAATATTCATTGATTTTTGCCATTGAAAAACGTCCAGAAATGACTGAAGCTACTGACTGAATGAAAGGAGCTTGCATCTCACTCTCTTTGAATCTTCTTTATCATGCTAAGAGGAGCAGGAAAAAGCAAAAAATTTCAGAATTGCACCTTGCAATGCGGAGAAATTACAGTTTGTGCATTTACAATATTCATTGATTTTTGCCATTGAAAAACGTCCAGAAATGATTGAAGCTACTGACTGAATGAAAGGAGCTGGCATCTCACTCTCTTTGAATCTTCTTTATCATGCTAAGAGGAGCAGGAAAAAGCAAAAAATTTCAGAATTGCACCTTGCAATGCGGAGAAATTACTGTTTGTGCATTTACAATATTCATTGATTTTTGCCATTGAAAAACATCATGTTATTCATATACCAGAAATGATTGAAGCTACTGACTGAATGAAAGGAGCTGGCATCTCACTCTCTTTGAATCTTCTTTATCATGCTAAGAGGAGCAGGAAAAAGCAAAAAATTTCAGAATTGCATCTTGCAATGCGGAGAAATTACTGTTTGTGCATTTACAATATTCATTGATTTTTGCCATTGAAAAACGTCCAGAAATGATTGAAGCTACTGACTGAATGAAAGGAGCTGGCATCTCACTCTCTTTGAATCTTCTTTATCATGCTAAGAGGAGCAGGAAAAAGCAAAACATTTCAGAATTGCACCTTGCAATGCGGAGAAATTACTGTTTGTGCATTTACAATATTCATTGATTTTTGCCATTGAAAAACGTCCAGAAATGATTGAAGCTACTGACTGAATGAAAGGAGCTGGAATCTCACTCTCTTTGAATCTTCTTTATCATGCTAAGAGGAGCAGGAAAAAGCAAAAAATTTCAGAATTGCAACTTGCAATGCGGAGAAATTACTGTTTGTGCATTTACAATATTCATTGATTTTTGCCATTGAAAAACATCATGTTATTCATATACCAGAAATGATTGAAGCTACTGACTGAATGAAAGGAGCTGGCATCTCACTCTCTTTGAATCTTCTTTATCATGCTAAGAGGAGCAGGAAAAAGCAAAAAATTTCAGAATTGCACCTTGCAATGCGGAGAAATTACTGTTTGTGCATTTACAATATTCATTGATTTTTGCCATTGAAAAACATCATGTTATTCATATACCAGAAATGATTGAAGCTACTGACTGAATGAAAGGAGCTGGCATCTCACTCTCTTTGAATCTTCTTTATCATGCTAAGAGGAGCAGGAAAAAGCAAAAAATTTCAGAATTGCACCTTGCAATGCGGAGAAATTACTGTTTGTGCATTTACAATATTCATTGATTTTTGCCATTGAAAAACGTCCAGAAATGATTGAAGCTACTGACTGAATGAAAGGAGCTGGCATCTCACTCTCTTTGAATCTTCTTTATCATGCTAAGAGGAGCAGGAAAAAGCAAAAAATTTCAGAATTGCACCTTGCAATGCGGAGAAATTACTGTTTGTGCATTTACAATATTCATTGATTTTTGCCATTGAAAAACGTCCAGAAATGATTGAAGCTACTGACTGAATGAAAGGAGCTGGCATCTCACTCTCTTTGAATCTTCTTTATCATGCTAAGAGGAGCAGGAAAAAGCAAAAAATTTCAGAATTGCACCTTGCAATGCGGAGAAATTACTGTTTGTGCATTTACAATATTCATTAATTTTTGCCATTGAAAAACATCATGTTATTCATATCCCAGAAATGTTTGAAGCTACTGACTGAATGAAAGAAGCTGGCATCTCACTCTCTTTGAATCTTCTTTATCATGCTAAGAGGAGCAGGAAAAAGCAAAAAATTTCAGAATTGCACCTTGCAATGCGGAGAAATTACTGTTTGTGCATTTACAATATTCATTGATTTTTGCCATTGAAAAACGTCCAGAAATGATTGAAGCTACTGACTGAATGAAAGGAGCTGGCATCTCACTCTCTTTGAATCTTCTTTATCATGCTAAGAGGAGCAGGAAAAAGCAAAAAATTTCAGAATTGCACCTTGCAATGCGGAGAAATTACTGTTTGTGCATTTACAATATTCATTGATTTTTGCCATTGAAAAACATCATGTTATTCATATACCAGAAATGTTTGAAGCTACTGACTGAATGAAAGGAGCTGGCATGTCACTCTCTTTGACTCTTCTTTATCATGCTAAGAGGAGCAGGAAAAAGCAAAAAATTTCAGAATTGCACCTTGCAATGCGGAGAAATTACTGTTTGTGCATTTACAATATTCATTGATTTTTGCCATTGAAAAACATCCAGAAATGATTGAAGCTACTGACTGAATGAAAGGAGCTGGCATCTCACTCTCTTTGAATCTTCTTTATCATGCTAAGAGGAGCAGGAAAAAGCAAAAAATTTCAGAATTGCACCTTGCAATGCGGAGAAATTACTGTTTGTGCATTTACAATATTCATTGATTTTTGCCATTGAAAAACATCATGTTATTCATATACCAGAAATGATTGAAGCTACTGACTGAATGAAAGGAGCTGGCATCTCACTCTCTTTGAATCTTCTTTATCATGCTGAGGAGCAGGAAAAAGCAAAAAAATTCAGAATTGCACCTTGCAATGCGGAGAAATTACTGTTTGTGCATTTACAATATTCATTGATTTTTGCCATTGAAAAACGTCCAGAAATGACTGAAGCTACTGACTGAATGAAAGGAGCTGGCATCTCACTCTCTTTGAATCTTCTTTATCATGCTAAGAGGAGCAGGAAAAAGCAAAAAATTTCAGAATTGCATCTTGCAATGCGGAGAAATTACTGTTTGTGCATTTACAATATTCATTGATTTTTGCCATTGAAAAACGTCCAGAAATGATTGAAGCTACTGACTGAATGAAAGGAGCTGGCATCTCACTCTCTTTGAATCTTCTTTATCATGCTAGGATTAGCAGGAAAAAGCAAAAAATTTCAGAATTGCACCTGGCAATGTGGAGATATTACTGTTTGTGCATTTACAATATTCATTGAATTTTGCCATTGAAAAACGTCCAGAAATGTTTGAAGCTACTGACTGAATGAAAGGAGCTGGCATCTCACTATATTTGAATCTTCTTTATCATGCTAGGATTAGCAGGAAAAAGCAAAAAATTTCAGAATTGCACCTTGCAATGTGGAGATATTACTGTTTGTGCATTTACAATATTCATTGATTTTTGCCATTGAAAAACGTCCAGAAATGTTTATACCAGAAATGTTTGAAGCTACTGACTGAATGAAAGGAGCTGGCATCTCACTCTTTTTGAATCTTCTTTATCATGCTAAGAGGAGCAGGAAAAAGCAAAAAATTTCAGAATTGCACCTTGCAATGCGGAGAAATTACTGTTTGTGCATTTACAATATTCATTGATTTTTGCCATTGAAAAACGTCCAGAAATGACTGAAGCTACTGACTGAATGAAAGGAGCTGGCATCTCACTCTCTTTGAATCTTCTTTATCATGCTAAGAGGAGCAGGAAAAAGCAAAAAATTTCAGAATTGCACCTTGCAATGCGGAGAAATTACAGTTTGTGCATTTACAATATTCATTGATTTTTGCCATTGAAAAACGTCCAGAAATGATTGAAGCTACTGACTGAATGAAAGGAGCTGGCATCTCACTCTCTTTGAATCTTCTTTATCATGCTAAGAGGAGCAGGAAAAAGCAAAAAATTTCAGAATTGCACCTTGCAATGCGGAGAAATTACTGTTTGTGCATTTACAATATTCATTGATTTTTGCCATTGAAAAACATCATGTTATTCATATACCAGAAATGATTGAAGCTACTGACTGAATGAAAGGAGCTGGCATCTCACTCTCTTTGAATCTTCTTTATCATGCTAAGAGGAGCAGGAAAAAGCAAAAAATTTCAGAATTGCACCTTGCAATGCGGAGAAATTACTGTTTGTGCATTTACAATATTCATTGATTTTTGCCATTGAAAAACGTCCAGAAATGACTGAAGCTACTGACTGAATGAAAGGAGCTTGCATCTCACTCTCTTTGAATCTTCTTTATCATGCTAAGAGGAGCAGGAAAAAGCAAAAAATTTCAGAATTGCACCTTGCAATGCGGAGAAATTACAGTTTGTGCATTTACAATATTCATTGATTTTTGCCATTGAAAAACGTCCAGAAATGATTGAAGCTACTGACTGAATGAAAGGAGCTGGCATCTCACTCTCTTTGAATCTTCTTTATCATGCTAAGAGGAGCAGGAAAAAGCAAAAAATTTCAGAATTGCACCTTGCAATGCGGAGAAATTACTGTTTGTGCATTTACAATATTCATTGATTTTTGCCATTGAAAAACATCATGTTATTCATATACCAGAAATGATTGAAGCTACTGACTGAATGAAAGGAGCTGGCATCTCACTCTCTTTGAATCTTCTTTATCATGCTAAGAGGAGCAGGAAAAAGCAAAAAATTTCAGAATTGCATCTTGCAATGCGGAGAAATTACTGTTTGTGCATTTACAATATTCATTGATTTTTGCCATTGAAAAACGTCCAGAAATGATTGAAGCTACTGACTGAATGAAAGGAGCTGGCATCTCACTCTCTTTGAATCTTCTTTATCATGCTAAGAGGAGCAGGAAAAAGCAAAACATTTCAGAATTGCACCTTGCAATGCGGAGAAATTACTGTTTGTGCATTTACAATATTCATTGATTTTTGCCATTGAAAAACGTCCAGAAATGATTGAAGCTACTGACTGAATGAAAGGAGCTGGAATCTCACTCTCTTTGAATCTTCTTTATCATGCTAAGAGGAGCAGGAAAAAGCAAAAAATTTCAGAATTGCAACTTGCAATGCGGAGAAATTACTGTTTGTGCATTTACAATATTCATTGATTTTTGCCATTGAAAAACATCATGTTATTCATATACCAGAAATGATTGAAGCTACTGACTGAATGAAAGGAGCTGGCATCTCACTCTCTTTGAATCTTCTTTATCATGCTAAGAGGAGCAGGAAAAAGCAAAAAATTTCAGAATTGCACCTTGCAATGCGGAGAAATTACTGTTTGTGCATTTACAATATTCATTGATTTTTGCCATTGAAAAACATCATGTTATTCATATACCAGAAATGATTGAAGCTACTGACTGAATGAAAGGAGCTGGCATCTCACTCTCTTTGAATCTTCTTTATCATGCTAAGAGGAGCAGGAAAAAGCAAAAAATTTCAGAATTGCACCTTGCAATGCGGAGAAATTACTGTTTGTGCATTTACAATATTCATTGATTTTTGCCATTGAAAAACGTCCAGAAATGATTGAAGCTACTGACTGAATGAAAGGAGCTGGCATCTCACTCTCTTTGAATCTTCTTTATCATGCTAAGAGGAGCAGGAAAAAGCAAAAAATTTCAGAATTGCACCTTGCAATGCGGAGAAATTACTGTTTGTGCATTTACAATATTCATTGATTTTTGCCATTGAAAACGTCCAGAAATGATTGAAGCTACTGACTGAATGAAAGGAGCTGGCATCTCACTCTCTTTGAATCTTCTTTATCATGCTAAGAGGAGCAGGAAAAAGCAAAAAATTTCAGAATTGCACCTTGCAATGCGGAGAAATTACTGTTTGTGCATTTACAATATTCATTAATTTTTGCCATTGAAAAACATCATGTTATTCATATCCCAGAAATGTTTGAAGCTACTGACTGAATGAAAGAAGCTGGCATCTCACTCTCTTTGAATCTTCTTTATCATGCTAAGAGGAGCAGGAAAAAGCAAAAAATTTCAGAATTGCACCTTGCAATGCGGAGAAATTACTGTTTGTGCATTTACAATATTCATTGATTTTTGCCATTGAAAAACGTCCAGAAATGATTGAAGCTACTGACTGAATGAAAGGAGCTGGCATCTCACTCTCTTTGAATCTTCTTTATCATGCTAAGAGGAGCAGGAAAAAGCAAAAAATTTCAGAATTGCACCTTGCAATGCGGAGAAATTACTGTTTGTGCATTTACAATATTCATTGATTTTTGCCATTGAAAAACATCATGTTATTCATATACCAGAAATGTTTGAAGCTACTGACTGAATGAAAGGAGCTGGCATGTCACTCTCTTTGACTCTTCTTTATCATGCTAAGAGGAGCAGGAAAAAGCAAAAAATTTCAGAATTGCACCTTGCAATGCGGAGAAATTACTGTTTGTGCATTTACAATATTCATTGATTTTTGCCATTGAAAAACATCCAGAAATGATTGAAGCTACTGACTGAATGAAAGGAGCTGGCATCTCACTCTCTTTGAATCTTCTTTATCATGCTAAGAGGAGCAGGAAAAAGCAAAAAATTTCAGAATTGCACCTTGCAATGCGGAGAAATTACTGTTTGTGCATTTACAATATTCATTGATTTTTGCCATTGAAAAACATCATGTTATTCATATACCAGAAATGATTGAAGCTACTGACTGAATGAAAGGAGCTGGCATCTCACTCTCTTTGAATCTTCTTTATCATGCTGAGGAGCAGGAAAAAGCAAAAAAATTCAGAATTGCACCTTGCAATGCGGAGAAATTACTGTTTGTGCATTTACAATATTCATTGATTTTTGCCATTGAAAAACGTCCAGAAATGACTGAAGCTACTGACTGAATGAAAGGAGCTGGCATCTCACTCTCTTTGAATCTTCTTTATCATGCTAAGAGGAGCAGGAAAAAGCAAAAAATTTCAGAATTGCATCTTGCAATGCGGAGAAATTACTGTTTGTGCATTTACAATATTCATTGATTTTTGCCATTGAAAAACGTCCAGAAATGATTGAAGCTACTGACTGAATGAAAGGAGCTGGCATCTCACTCTCTTTGAATCTTCTTTATCATGCTAAGAGGAGCAGGAAAAAGCAAAAAATTTCAGAATTGCACCTTGCAATGCGGAGAAATTACTGTTTGTGCATTTACAATATTCATTGATTTTTGCCATTGAAAAACATCATGTTATTCATATACCAGAAATGATTGAAGCTACTGACTGAATGAAAGGAGCTGGCATCTCACTCTCTTTGAATCTTCTTTATCATGCTAAGAGGAGCAGGAAAAGGCAAAAAATTTCAGAATTGCACCTTGCAATGCGGAGAAATTACTGTTTGTGCATTTACAATATTCATTGATTTTTGCCATTGAAAAACGTCCAGAAATGATTGAAGCTACTGACTGAATGAAAGGAGCTGGCATCTCACTCTCTTTGAATCTTCTTTATCATGCTAAGAGGAGCAGGAAAAAGCAAAAAATTTCAGAATTGCACCTTGCAATGCGGAGAAATTACTGTTTGTGCATTTACAATATTCATTGATTTTTGCCATTGAAAAACGTCCAGAAATGATTGAAGCTACTGACTGAATGAAAGGAGCTGGCATCTCACTCTCTTTGAATCTTCTTTATCATGCTAGGATTAGCAGGAAAAAGCAAAAAATTTCAGAATTGCACCTGGCAATGTGGAGATATTACTGTTTGTGCATTTACAATATTCATTGAATTTTGCCATTGAAAAACGTCCAGAAATGTTTGAAGCTACTGACTGAATGAAAGGAGCTGGCATCTCACTCTATTTGAATCTTCTTTATCATGCTAGGATTAGCAGGAAAAAGCAAAAAATTTCAGAATTGCACCTTGCAATGTGGAGATATTACTGTTTGTGCATTTACAATATTCATTGATTTTTGCCATTGAAAAACGTCCAGAAATGTTTATACCAGAAATGTTTGAAGCTACTGACTGAATGAAAGGAGCTGGCATCTCACTCTCTTTGAATCTTCTTTATCATGCTAAGAGGAGCAGGAAAAAGCAAAAAATTTCAGAATTGCACCTTGCAATGCGGAGAAATTACTGTTTGTGCATTTACAATATTCATTGATTTTTGCCATTGAAAAACGTCCAGAAATGACTGAAGCTACTGACTGAATGAAAGGAGCTGGCATCTCACTCTCTTTGAATCTTCTTTATCATGCTAAGAGGAGCAGGAAAAAGCAAAAAATTTCAGAATTGCACCTTGCAATGCGGAGAAATTACTGTTTGTGCATTTACAATATTCATTGATTTTTGCCATTGAAAAACGTCCAGAAATGATTGAAGCTACTGACTGAATGAAAGGAGCTGGCATCTCACTCTCTTTGAATCTTCTTTATCATGCTAAGAGGAGCAGGAAAAAGCAAAAAATTTCAGAATTGCACCTTGCAATGCGGAGAAATTACTGTTTGTGCATTTACAATATTCATTGATTTTTGCCATTGAAAAACATCATGTTATTCATATACCAGAAATGATTGAAGCTACTGACTGAATGAAAGGAGCTGGCATCTCACTCTCTTTGAATCTTCTTTATCATGCTAAGAGGAGCAGGAAAAAGCAAAAAATTTCAGAATTGCACCTTGCAATGCGGAGAAATTACTGTTTGTGCATTTACAATATTCATTGATTTTTGCCATTGAAAAACGTCCAGAAATGATTGAAGCTACTGACTGAATGAAAGGAGCTGGCATCTCACTCTCTTTGAATCTTTTTTATCATGCTAAGAGGAGTAGGAAAAAGCAAAAAATTTCAGAATTGCATCTTGCAATGCGGAGAAATTACTGTTTGTGCATTTACAATATTCATTGATTTTTGCCATTGAAAAACGTCCAGAAATGATTGAAGCTACTGACTGAATGAAAGGAGCTGGCATCTCACTCTCTTTGAATCTTCTTTATCATGCTAAGAGGAGCAGGAAAAAGCAAAAAATTTCAGAATTGCACCTTGCAATGCGGAGAAATTACTGTTTGTGCATTTACAATATTCATTGATTTTTGCCATTGAAAAACGTCCAGAAATGATTGAAGCTACTGACTGAATGAAAGGAGCTGGCATCTCACTCTCTTTGAATCTTCTTTATCATGCTAAGAGGAGCAGGAAAAAGCAAAAAATTTCAGAATTGCACCTTGCAATGCGGAGAAATTACTGTTTGTGCATTTACAATATTCATTGATTTTTGCCATTGAAAAACATCATGTTATTCATATACCAGAAATGTTTGAAGCTACTGACTGAATGAAAGGAGCTGGCATCTCACTCTCTTTGAATCTTCTTTATCATGCTAAGAGGAGCAGGAAAAAGCAAAAAATTTCAGAATTGCACCTTGCAATGCGGAGAAATTACTGTTTGTGCATTTACAATATTCATTGATTTTTGCCATTGAAAAACGTCCAGAAATGATTGAAGCTACTGACTGAATGAAAGGAGCTGGCATCTCATTCTCTTTGAATCTTCTTTATCATGCTAAGAGGAGCAGGAAAATGCAAGAAATTTCAGAATTGCACCTTGCAATGCGGAGAAATTACTGTTTGTGCATTTACAATATTCATTGATTTTTGCCATTGAAAAACATCCAGAAATGATTGAAGCTACTGACTGAATGAAAGGAGCTGGCATCTCACTCTCTTTGAATCTTCTTTATCATGCTAAGAGGAGCAGGAAAAAGCAAAAAATTTCAGAATTGCACCTTGCAATGCGGAGAAATTACTGTTTGTGCATTTACAATATTCATTGATTTTTGCCATTGAAAAACATCATGTTATTCATATACCAGAAATGATTGAAGCTACTGACTGAATGAAAGGAGCTGGCATCTCACTCTCTTTGAATCTTCTTTATCATGCTGAGGAGCAGGAAAAAGCAAAAAAATTCAGAATTGCACCTTGCAATGCGGAGAAATTACTGTTTGTGCATTTACAATATTCATTGATTTTTGCATTGAAAAACGTCCAGAAATGACTGAAGCTACTGACTGAATGAAAGGAGCTGGCATCTCACTCTCTTTGAATCTTCTTTATCATGCTAAGAGGAGCAGGAAAAAGCAAAAAATTTCAGAATTGCATCTTGCAATGCGGAGAAATTACTGTTTGTGCATTTACAATATTCATTGATTTTTGCCATTGAAAAACGTCCAGAAATGATTGAAGCTACTGACTGAATGAAAGGAGCTGGCATCTCACTCTCTTTGAATCTTCTTTATCATGCTAAGAGGAGCAGGAAAAAGCAAAAAATTTCAGAATTGCACCTTGCAATGCGGAGAAATTACTGTTTGTGCATTTACAATATTCATTGATTTTTGCCATTGAAAAACATCATGTTATTCATATACCAGAAATGATTGAAGCTACTGACTGAATGAAAGGAGCTGGCATCTCACTCTCTTTGAATCTTCTTTATCATGCTAAGAGGAGCAGGAAAAAGCAAAAAATTTCAGAATTGCACCTTGCAATGCGGAGAAATTACTGTTTGTGCATTTACAATATTCATTGATTTTTGCCATTGAAAAACGTCCAGAAATGATTGAAGCTACTGACTGAATGAAAGGAGCTGGCATCTCACTCTCTTTGAATCTTCTTTATCATGCTAAGAGGAGCAGGAAAAAGCAAAAAATTTCAGAATTGCACCTTGCAATGCGGAGAAATTACTGTTTGTGCATTTACAATATTCATTGATTTTTGCCATTGAAAAACGTCCAGAAATGATTGAAGCTACTGACTGAATGAAAGGAGCTGGCATCTCACTCTCTTTGAATCTTCTTTATCATGCTAGGATTAGCAGGAAAAAGCAAAAAATTTCAGAATTGCACCTGGCAATGTGGAGATATTACTGTTTGTGCATTTACAATATTCATTGAATTTTGCCATTGAAAAACGTCCAGAAATGTTTGAAGCTACTGACTGAATGAAAGGAGCTGGCATCTCACTCTATTTGAATCTTCTTTATCATGCTAGGATTAGCAGGAAAAAGCAAAAAATTTCAGAATTGCACCTTGCAATGTGGAGATATTACTGTTTGTGCATTTACAATATTCATTGATTTTTGCCATTGAAAAACGTCCAGAAATGTTTATACCAGAAATGTTTGAAGCTACTGACTGAATGAAAGGAGCTGGCATCTCACTCTCTTTGAATCTTCTTTATCATGCTAAGAGGAGCAGGAAAAAGCAAAAAATTTCAGAATTGCACCTTGCAATGCGGAGAAATTACTGTTTGTGCATTTACAATATTCATTGATTTTTGCCATTGAAAAACATCATGTTATTCATATACCAGAAATGTTTGAAGCTACTGACTGAATGAAAGGAGCTGGCATCTCACTCTCTTTGAATCTTCTTTATCATGCTAAGAGGAGCAGGAAAAAGCAAAAAATTTCAGAATTGCACCTTGCAATGCGGAGAAATTACTGTTTGTGCATTTACAATATTCATTGATTTTTGCCATTGAAAAACGTCCAGAAATGATTGAAGCTACTGACTGAATGAAAGGAGCTGGCATCTCATTCTCTTTGAATCTTCTTTATCATGCTAAGAGGGGCAGGAAAATGCAAGAAATTTCAGAATTGCACCTTGCAATGCGGAGAAATTACTGTTTGTGCATTTACAATATTCATTGATTTTTGCCATTGAAAAACATCCAGAAATGATTGAAGCTACTGACTGAATGAAAGGAGCTGGCATCTCACTCTCTTTGAATCTTCTTTATCATGCTAAGAGGAGCAGGAAAAAGCAAAAAATTTCAGAATTGCACCTTGCAATGCGGAGAAATTACTGTTTGTGCATTTACAATATTCATTGATTTTTGCCATTGAAAAACATCATGTTATTCATATACCAGAAATGATTGAAGCTACTGACTGAATGAAAGGAGCTGGCATCTCACTCTCTTTGAATCTTCTTTATCATGCTGAGGAGCAGGAAAAAGCAAAAAAATTCAGAATTGCACCTTGCAATGCGGAGAAATTACTGTTTGTGCATTTACAATATTCATTGATTTTTGCATTGAAAAACGTCCAGAAATGACTGAAGCTACTGACTGAATGAAAGGAGCTGGCATCTCACTCTCTTTGAATCTTCTTTATCATGCTAAGAGGAGCAGGAAAAAGCAAAAAATTTCAGAATTGCATCTTGCAATGCGGAGAAATTACTGTTTGTGCATTTACAATATTCATTGATTTTTGCCATTGAAAAACGTCCAGAAATGATTGAAGCTACTGACTGAATGAAAGGAGCTGGCATCTCACTCTCTTTGAATCTTCTTTATCATGCTAAGAGGAGCAGGAAAAAGCAAAAAATTTCAGAATTGCACCTTGCAATGCGGAGAAATTACTGTTTGTGCATTTACAATATTCATTGATTTTTGCCATTGAAAAACATCATGTTATTCATATACCAGAAATGATTGAAGCTACTGACTGAATGAAAGGAGCTGGCATCTCACTCTCTTTGAATCTTCTTTATCATGCTAAGAGGAGCAGGAAAAAGCAAAAAATTTCAGAATTGCACCTTGCAATGCGGAGAAATTACTGTTTGTGCATTTACAATATTCATTGATTTTTGCCATTGAAAAACGTCCAGAAATGATTGAAGCTACTGACTGAATGAAAGGAGCTGGCATCTCACTCTCTTTGAATCTTCTTTATCATGCTAAGAGGAGCAGGAAAAAGCAAAAAATTTCAGAATTGCACCTTGCAATGCGGAGAAATTACTGTTTGTGCATTTACAATATTCATTGATTTTTGCCATTGAAAAACGTCCAGAAATGATTGAAGCTACTGACTGAATGAAAGGAGCTGGCATCTCACTCTCTTTGAATCTTCTTTATCATGCTAGGATTAGCAGGAAAAAGCAAAAAATTTCAGAATTGCACCTGGCAATGTGGAGATATTACTGTTTGTGCATTTACAATATTCATTGAATTTTGCCATTGAAAAACGTCCAGAAATGTTTGAAGCTACTGACTGAATGAAAGGAGCTGGCATCTCACTCTATTTGAATCTTCTTTATCATGCTAGGATTAGCAGGAAAAAGCAAAAAATTTCAGAATTGCACCTTGCAATGTGGAGATATTACTGTTTGTGCATTTACAATATTCATTGATTTTTGCCATTGAAAAACGTCCAGAAATGTTTATACCAGAAATGTTTGAAGCTACTGACTGAATGAAAGGAGCTGGCATCTCACTCTCTTTGAATCTTCTTTATCATGCTAAGAGGAGCAGGAAAAAGCAAAAAATTTCAGAATTGCACCTTGCAATGCGGAGAAATTACTGTTTGTGCATTTACAATATTCATTGATTTTTGCCATTGAAAAACGTCCAGAAATGACTGAAGCTACTGACTGAATGAAAGGAGCTGGCATCTCACTCTCTTTGAATCTTCTTTATCATGCTAAGAGGAGCAGGAAAAAGCAAAAAATTTCAGAATTGCACCTTGCAATGCGGAGAAATTACTGTTTGTGCATTTACAATATTCATTGATTTTTGCCATTGAAAAACGTCCAGAAATGATTGAAGCTACTGACTGAATGAAAGGAGCTGGCATCTCACTCTCTTTGAATCTTCTTTATCATGCTAAGAGGAGCAGGAAAAAGCAAAAAATTTCAGAATTGCACCTTGCAATGCGGAGAAATTACTGTTTGTGCATTTACAATATTCATTGATTTTTGCCATTGAAAAACATCATGTTATTCATATACCAGAAATGATTGAAGCTACTGACTGAATGAAAGGAGCTGGCATCTCACTCTCTTTGAATCTTCTTTATCATGCTAAGAGGAGCAGGAAAAAGCAAAAAATTTCAGAATTGCACCTTGCAATGCGGAGAAATTACTGTTTGTGCATTTACAATATTCATTGATTTTTGCCATTGAAAAACGTCCAGAAATGATTGAAGCTACTGACTGAATGAAAGGAGCTGGCATCTCACTCTCTTTGAATATTTTTTATCATGCTAAGAGGAGTAGGAAAAAGCAAAAAATTTCAGAATTGCATCTTGCAATGCGGAGAAATTACTGTTTGTGCATTTACAATATTCATTGATTTTTGCCATTGAAAAACGTCCAGAAATGTTTATACCAGAAATGTTTGAAGCTACTGACTGAATGAAAGGAGCTGGCATCTCACTCTCTTTGAATCTTCTTTATCATGCTAAGAGGAGCAGGAAAAAGCAAAAAATTTCAGAATTGCACCTTGCAATGCGGAGAAATTACTGTTTGTGCATTTACAATATTCATTGATTTTTGCCATTGAAAAACGTCCAGAAATGACTGAAGCTACTGACTGAATGAAAGGAGCTGGCATCTCACTCTCTTTGAATCTTCTTTATCATGCTAAGAGGAGCAGGAAAAAGCAAAAAATTTCAGAATTGCACCTTGCAATGCGGAGAAATTACTGTTTGTGCATTTACAATATTCATTGATTTTTGCCATTGAAAAACGTCCAGAAATGATTGAAGCTACTGACTGAATGAAAGGAGCTGGCATCTCACTCTCTTTGAATCTTCTTTATCATGCTAAGAGGAGCAGGAAAAAGCAAAAAATTTCAGAATTGCACCTTGCAATGCGGAGAAATTACTGTTTGTGCATTTACAATATTCATTGATTTTTGCCATTGAAAAACATCATGTTATTCATATACCAGAAATGATTGAAGCTACTGACTGAATGAAAGGAGCTGGCATCTCACTCTCTTTGAATCTTCTTTATCATGCTAAGAGGAGCAGGAAAAAGCAAAAAATTTCAGAATTGCACCTTGCAATGCGGAGAAATTACTGTTTGTGCATTTACAATATTCATTGATTTTTGCCATTGAAAAACGTCCAGAAATGATTGAAGCTACTGACTGAATGAAAGGAGCTGGCATCTCACTCTCTTTGAATATTTTTTATCATGCTAAGAGGAGTAGGAAAAAGCAAAAAATTTCAGAATTGCATCTTGCAATGCGGAGAAATTACTGTTTGTGCATTTACAATATTCATTGATTTTTGCCATTGAAAAACGTCCAGAAATGATTGAAGCTACTGACTGAATGAAAGGAGCTGGCATCTCACTCTCTTTGAATCTTCTTTATCATGCTAAGAGGAGCAGGAAAAAGCAAAAAATTTCAGAATTGCACCTTGCAATGCGGAGAAATTACTGTTTGTGCATTTACAATATTCATTGATTTTTGCCATTGAAAAACGTCCAGAAATGATTGAAGCTACTGACTGAATGAAAGGAGCTGGAATCTCACTCTCTTTGAATCTTCTTTATCATGCTAAGAGGAGCAGGAAAAAGCAAAAAATTTCAGAATTGCAACTTGCAATGCGGAGAAATTACTGTTTGTGCATTTACAATATTCATTGATTTTTGCCATTGAAAAACATCATGTTATTCATATACCAGAAATGATTGAAGCTACTGACTGAATGAAAGGAGCTGGCATCTCACTCTCTTTGAATCTTCTTTATCATGCTAAGAGGAGCAGGAAAAAGCAAAAAATTTCAGAATTGCACCTTGCAATGCGGAGAAATTACTGTTTGTGCATTTACAATATTCATTGATTTTTGCCATTGAAAAACGTCCAGAAATGATTGAAGCTACTGACTGAATGAAAGGAGCTGGCATCTCACTCTCTTTGAATCTTCTTTATCATGCTAAGAGGAGCAGGAAAAAGCAAAAAATTTCAGAATTGCACCTTGCAATGCGGAGAAATTACTGTTTGTGCATTTACAATATTCATTAATTTTTGCCATTGAAAAACATCATGTTATTCATATCCCAGAAATGTTTGAAGCTACTGACTGAATGAAAGAAGCTGGCATCTCACTCTCTTTGAATCTTCTTTATCATGCTAAGAGGAGCAGGAAAAAGCAAAAAATTTCAGAATTGCACCTTGCAATGCGGAGAAATTACTGTTTGTGCATTTACAATATTCATTGATTTTTGCCATTGAAAAACGTCCAGAAATGATTGAAGCTACTGACTGAATGAAAGGAGCTGGCATCTCACTCTCTTTGAATCTTCTTTATCATGCTAAGAGGAGCAGGAAAAAGCAAAAAATTTCAGAATTGCACCTTGCAATGCGGAGAAATTACTGTTTGTGCATTTACAATATTCATTGATTTTTGCCATTGAAAAACATCATGTTATTCATATACCAGAAATGTTTGAAGCTACTGACTGAATGAAAGGAGCTGGCATCTCACTCTCTTTGAATCTTCTTTATCATGCTAAGAGGAGCAGGAAAAAGCAAAAAATTTCAGAATTGCACCTTGCAATGCGGAGAAATTACTGTTTGTGCATTTACAATATTCATTGATTTTTGCCATTGAAAAACGTCCAGAAATGATTGAAGCTGCTGACTGAATGAAAGGAGCTGGCATCTCACTCTCTTTGAATCTTCTTTATCATGCTAAGAGGAGCAGGAAAATGCAAGAAATTTCAGAATTGCACCTTGCAATGCGGAGAAATTACTGTTTGTGCATTTACAATATTCATTGATTTTTGCCATTGAAAAACATCCAGAAATGATTGAAGCTACTGACTGAATGAAAGGAGCTGGCATCTCACTCTCTTTGAATCTTCTTTATCATGCTAAGAGGAGCAGGAAAAAGCCAAAAATTTCAGAATTGCACCTTGCAATGCGGAGAAATTACTGTTTGTGCATTTACAATATTCATTGATTTTTGCCATTGAAAAACATCATGTTATTCATATACCAGAAATGATTGAAGCTACTGACTGAATGAAAGGAGCTGGCATCTCACTCTCTTTGAATCTTCTTTATCATGCAAAGAGGAGCAGGAAAAAGCAAAAAATTTCAGAATTGCACCTTGCAATGCGGAGAAATTACTGTTTGTGCATTTACAATATTCATTGATTTTTGCCATTGAAAAACGTCCAGAAATGATTGAAGCTACTGACTGAATGAAAGGAGCTGGCATCTCACTCTCTTTGAATCTTCTTTATCATGCTAAGAGGAGCAGGAAAAAGCAAAAAATTTCAGAATTGCACCTTGCAATGCGGAGAAATTACTGTTTGTGCATTTACAATATTCACTGATTTTTGCCATTGAAAAACGTCCAGAAATGATTGAAGCAACTGACTGAATGAAAGGAGCTGGCATCTCACTCTCTTTGAATCTTCTTTATCATGCTAAGAGGAGCAGGAAAAAGCAAAAAATTTCAGAATTGCACCTTGCAATGCGGAGAAATTACTGTTTGTGCATTTACAATATTCATTGATTTTTGCCATTGAAAAACGTCCAGAAATAATTGAAGCTACTGACTGAATGAAAGGAGCTGGCATCTCACTCTCTTTGAATCTTCTTTATCATGCTAAAAGGAGCAGGAAAAAGCAAAAAATTTCAGAATTGCACCTTGCAATGCGGAGAAATTACTGTTTGTGCATTTACAATATTCATTGATTTTTGCCATTGAAAAACATCATGTTATTCATATACCAGAAATGATTGAAGCTACTGACTGAATGAAAGGAGCTGGCATCTCACTCTCTTTGAATCTTCTTTATCATGCTAAGAGGAGCAGGAAAAAGCAAAAAATTTCAGAATTGCACCTTGCAATGCGGAGAAATTACTGTTTGTGCATTTACAATATTCATTGATTTTTGCCATTGAAAAACGTCCAGAAATGATTGAAGCTACTGACTGAATGAAAGGAGCTGGCATCTCACTCTCTTTGAATCTTCTTTATCATGCTAAGAGGAGCAGGAAAAAGCAAAAAATTTCAGAATTGCACCTTGCAATGCGGAGAAATTACTGTTTGTGCATTTACAATATTCATTGATTTTTGCCATTGAAAAACGTCCAGAAATGATTGAAGCTACTGACTGAATGAAAGGAGCTGGCATCTCACTCTCTTTGAATCTTCTTTATCATGCTAGGATTAGCAGGAAAAAGCAAAAAATTTCAGAATTGCACCTGGCAATGTGGAGATATTACTGTTTGTGCATTTACAATATTCATTGAATTTTGCCATTGAAAAACGTCCAGAAATGTTTGAAGCTACTGACTGAATGAAAGGAGCTGGCATCTCACTCTATTTGAATCTTCTTTATCATGCTAGGATTAGCAGGAAAAAGCAAAAAATTTCAGAATTGCACCTTGCAATGTGGAGATATTACTGTTTGTGCATTTACAATATTCATTGATTTTTGCCATTGAAAAACGTCCAGAAATGTTTATACCAGAAATGTTTGAAGCTACTGACTGAATGAAAGGAGCTGGCATCTCACTCTCTTTGAATCTTCTTTATCATGCTAAGAGGAGCAGGAAAAAGCAAAAAATTTCAGAATTGCACCTTGCAATGCGGAGAAATTACTGTTTGTGCATTTACAATATTCATTGATTTTTGCCATTGAAAAACGTCCAGAAATGACTGAAGCTACTGACTGAATGAAAGGAGCTGGCATCTCACTCTCTTTGAATCTTCTTTATCATGCTAAGAGGAGCAGGAAAAAGCAAAAAATTTCAGAATTGCACCTTGCAATGCGGAGAAATTACAGTTTGTGCATTTACAATATTCATTGATTTTTGCCATTGAAAAACGTCCAGAAATGATTGAAGCTACTGACTGAATGAAAGGAGCTGGCATCTCACTCTCTTTGAATCTTCTTTATCATGCTAAGAGGAGCAGGAAAAAGCAAAAAATTTCAGAATTGCACCTTGCAATGCGGAGAAATTACTGTTTGTGCATTTACAATATTCATTGATTTTTGCCATTGAAAAACATCATGTTATTCATATACCAGAAATGATTGAAGCTACTGACTGAATGAAAGGAGCTGGCATCTCACTCTCTTTGAATCTTCTTTATCATGCTAAGAGAAGCAGGAAAAAGCAAAAAATTTCAGAATTGCACCTTGCAATGCGGAGAAATTACTGTTTGTGCATTTACAATATTCATTGATTTTTGCCATTGAAAAACGTCCAGAAATGATTGAAGCTACTGACTGAATGAAAGGAGCTGGCATCTCACTCTCTTTGAATCTTCTTTATCATGCTAAGAGGAGCAGGAAAAAGCAAAAAATTTCAGAATTGCACCTTGCAATGCGGAGAAATTACTGTTTGTGCATTTACAATATTCATTGATTTTTGCCATTGAAAAACATCATGTTATTCATATACCAGAAATGATTGAAGCTACTGACTGAATGAAAGGAGCTGGCATCTCACTCTCTTTGAATCTTCTTTATCATGCTAAGAGGAGCAGGAAAAAGCAAAAAATTTCAGAATTGCACCTTGCAATGCGGAGAAATTACTGTTTGTGCATTTACAATATTCATTGATTTTTGCCATTGAAAAACGTCCAGAAATGACTGAAGCTACTGACTGAATGAAAGGAGCTTGCATCTCACTCTCTTTGAATCTTCTTTATCATGCTAAGAGGAGCAGGAAAAAGCAAAAAATTTCAGAATTGCACCTTGCAATGCGGAGAAATTACAGTTTGTGCATTTACAATATTCATTGATTTTTGCCATTGAAAAACGTCCAGAAATGATTGAAGCTACTGACTGAATGAAAGGAGCTGGCATCTCACTCTCTTTGAATCTTCTTTATCATGCTAAGAGGAGCAGGAAAAAGCAAAAAATTTCAGAATTGCACCTTGCAATGCGGAGAAATTACTGTTTGTGCATTTACAATATTCATTGATTTTTGCCATTGAAAAACATCATGTTATTCATATACCAGAAATGATTGAAGCTACTGACTGAATGAAAGGAGCTGGCATCTCACTCTCTTTGAATCTTCTTTATCATGCTAAGAGGAGCAGGAAAAAGCAAAAAATTTCAGAATTGCACCTTGCAATGCGGAGAAATTACTGTTTGTGCATTTACAATATTCATTGATTTTTGCCATTGAAAA
This sequence comes from Phyllobates terribilis, assembly GCF_046119375.1. Classification (NCBI taxonomy): domain Eukaryota; kingdom Metazoa; phylum Chordata; class Amphibia; order Anura; family Dendrobatidae; genus Phyllobates; species Phyllobates terribilis. The sequence goes on along the minus strand of NW_027366303.1, from coordinate 6,935 downwards.
ACGTCCAGAAATGATTGAAGCTACTGACTGAATGAAAGGAGCTGGCATCTCACTCTCTTTGAATCTTCTTTATCATGCTAAGAGGAGCAGGAAAAAGCAAAAAATTTCAGAATTGCATCTTGCAATGCGGAGAAATTACTGTTTGTGCATTTACAATATTCATTGATTTTTGCCATTGAAAAACGTCCAGAAATGATTGAAGCTACTGACTGAATGAAAGGAGCTGGCATCTCACTCTCTTTGAATCTTCTTTATCATGCTAAGAGGAGCAGGAAAAAGCAAAACATTTCAGAATTGCACCTTGCAATGCGGAGAAATTACTGTTTGTGCATTTACAATATTCATTGATTTTTGCCATTGAAAAACGTCCAGAAATGATTGAAGCTACTGACTGAATGAAAGGAGCTGGAATCTCACTCTCTTTGAATCTTCTTTATCATGCTAAGAGGAGCAGGAAAAAGCAAAAAATTTCAGAATTGCAACTTGCAATGCGGAGAAATTACTGTTTGTGCATTTACAATATTCATTGATTTTTGCCATTGAAAAACATCATGTTATTCATATACCAGAAATGATTGAAGCTACTGACTGAATGAAAGGAGCTGGCATCTCACTCTCTTTGAATCTTCTTTATCATGCTAAGAGGAGCAGGAAAAAGCAAAAAATTTCAGAATTGCACCTTGCAATGCGGAGAAATTACTGTTTGTGCATTTACAATATTCATTGATTTTTGCCATTGAAAAACATCATGTTATTCATATACCAGAAATGATTGAAGCTACTGACTGAATGAAAGGAGCTGGCATCTCACTCTCTTTGAATCTTCTTTATCATGCTAAGAGGAGCAGGAAAAAGCAAAAAATTTCAGAATTGCACCTTGCAATGCGGAGAAATTACTGTTTGTGCATTTACAATATTCATTGATTTTTGCCATTGAAAAACGTCCAGAAATGATTGAAGCTACTGACTGAATGAAAGGAGCTGGCATCTCACTCTCTTTGAATCTTCTTTATCATGCTAAGAGGAGCAGGAAAAAGCAAAAAATTTCAGAATTGCACCTTGCAATGCGGAGAAATTACTGTTTGTGCATTTACAATATTCATTGATTTTTGCCATTGAAAAACATCATGTTATTCATATACCAGAAATGATTGAAGCTACTGACTGAATGAAAGGAGCTGGCATCTCACTCTCTTTGAATCTTCTTTATCATGCTAAGAGGAGCAGGAAAAAGCAAAAAATTTCAGAATTGCACCTTGCAATGCGGAGAAATTACTGTTTGTGCATTTACAATATTCATTGATTTTTGCCATTGAAAAACGTCCAGAAATGATTGAAGCTACTGACTGAATGAAAGGAGCTGGCATCTCACTCTCTTTGAATCTTCTTTATCATGCTAAGAGGAGCAGGAAAAAGCAAAAAATTTCAGAATTGCACCTTGCAATGCGGAGAAATTACTGTTTGTGCATTTACAATATTCATTGATTTTTGCCATTGAAAAACGTCCAGAAATGATTGAAGCTACTGACTGAATGAAAGGAGCTGGCATCTCACTCTCTTTGAATCTTCTTTATCATGCTAGGATTAGCAGGAAAAAGCAAAAAATTTCAGAATTGCACCTGGCAATGTGGAGATATTACTGTTTGTGCATTTACAATATTCATTGAATTTTGCCATTGAAAAACGTCCAGAAATGTTTGAAGCTACTGACTGAATGAAAGGAGCTGGCATCTCACTCTATTTGAATCTTCTTTATCATGCTAGGATTAGCAGGAAAAAGCAAAAAATTTCAGAATTGCACCTTGCAATGTGGAGATATTACTGTTTGTGCATTTACAATATTCATTGATTTTTGCCATTGAAAAACGTCCAGAAATGTTTATACCAGAAATGTTTGAAGCTACTGACTGAATGAAAGGAGCTGGCATCTCACTCTCTTTGAATCTTCTTTATCATGCTAAGAGGAGCAGGAAAAAGCAAAAAATTTCAGAATTGCACCTTGCAATGCGGAGAAATTACTGTTTGTGCATTTACAATATTCATTGATTTTTGCCATTGAAAAACGTCCAGAAATGACTGAAGCTACTGACTGAATGAAAGGAGCTGGCATCTCACTCTCTTTGAATCTTCTTTATCATGCTAAGAGGAGCAGGAAAAAGCAAAAAATTTCAGAATTGCACCTTGCAATGCGGAGAAATTACAGTTTGTGCATTTACAATATTCATTGATTTTTGCCATTGAAAAACGTCCAGAAATGATTGAAGCTACTGACTGAATGAAAGGAGCTGGTATCTCACTCTCTTTGAATCTTCTTTATCATGCTAAGAGGAGCAGGAAAAAGCAAAAAATTTCAGAATTGCACCTTGCAATGCGGAGAAATTACTGTTTGTGCATTTACAATATTCATTGATTTTTGCCATTGAAAAACATCATGTTATTCATATACCAGAAATGATTGAAGCTACTGACTGAATGAAAGGAGCTGGCATCTCACTCTCTTTGAATCTTCTTTATCATGCTAAGAGAAGCAGGAAAAAGCAAAAAATTTCAGAATTGCACCTTGCAATGCGGAGAAATTACTGTTTGTGCATTTACAATATTCATTGATTTTTGCCATTGAAAAACGTCCAGAAATGATTGAAGCTACTGACTGAATGAAAGGAGCTGGCATCTCACTCTCTTTGAATCTTCTTTATCATGCTAAGAGGAGCAGGAAAAAGCAAAAAATTTCAGAATTGCACCTTGCAATGCGGAGAAATTACTGTTTGTGCATTTACAATATTCATTGATTTTTGCCATTGAAAAACATCATGTTATTCATATACCAGAAATGATTGAAGCTACTGACTGAATGAAAGGAGCTGGCATCTCACTCTCTTTGAATCTTCTTTATCATGCTAAGAGGAGCAGGAAAAAGCAAAAAATTTCAGAATTGCACCTTGCAATGCGGAGAAATTACTGTTTGTGCATTTACAATATTCATTGATTTTTGCCATTGAAAAACGTCCAGAAATGACTGAAGCTACTGACTGAATGAAAGGAGCTTGCATCTCACTCTCTTTGAATCTTCTTTATCATGCTAAGAGGAGCAGGAAAAAGCAAAAAATTTCAGAATTGCACCTTGCAATGCGGAGAAATTACAGTTTGTGCATTTACAATATTCATTGATTTTTGCCATTGAAAAACGTCCAGAAATGATTGAAGCTACTGACTGAATGAAAGGAGCTGGCATCTCACTCTCTTTGAATCTTCTTTATCATGCTAAGAGGAGCAGGAAAAAGCAAAAAATTTCAGAATTGCACCTTGCAATGCGGAGAAATTACTGTTTGTGCATTTACAATATTCATTGATTTTTGCCATTGAAAAACATCATGTTATTCATATACCAGAAATGATTGAAGCTACTGACTGAATGAAAGGAGCTGGCATCTCACTCTCTTTGAATCTTCTTTATCATGCTAAGAGGAGCAGGAAAAAGCAAAAAATTTCAGAATTGCACCTTGCAATGCGGAGAAATTACTGTTTGTGCATTTACAATATTCATTGATTTTTGCCATTGAAAAACGTCCAGAAATGATTGAAGCTACTGACTGAATGAAAGGAGCTGGCATCTCACTCTCTTTGAATCTTCTTTATCATGCTAAGAGGAGCAGGAAAAAGCAAAAAATTTCAGAATTGCATCTTGCAATGCGGAGAAATTACTGTTTGTGCATTTACAATATTCATTGATTTTTGCCATTGAAAAACGTCCAGAAATGATTGAAGCTACTGACTGAATGAAAGGAGCTGGCATCTCACTCTCTTTGAATCTTCTTTATCATGCTAAGAGGAGCAGGAAAAAGCAAAACATTTCAGAATTGCACCTTGCAATGCGGAGAAATTACTGTTTGTGCATTTACAATATTCATTGATTTTTGCCATTGAAAAACGTCCAGAAATGATTGAAGCTACTGACTGAATGAAAGGAGCTGGAATCTCACTCTCTTTGAATCTTCTTTATCATGCTAAGAGGAGCAGGAAAAAGCAAAAAATTTCAGAATTGCAACTTGCAATGCGGAGAAATTACTGTTTGTGCATTTACAATATTCATTGATTTTTGCCATTGAAAAACATCATGTTATTCATATACCAGAAATGATTGAAGCTACTGACTGAATGAAAGGAGCTGGCATCTCACTCTCTTTGAATCTTCTTTATCATGCTAAGAGGAGCAGGAAAAAGCAAAAAATTTCAGAATTGCACCTTGCAATGCGGAGAAATTACTGTTTGTGCATTTACAATATTCATTGATTTTTGCCATTGAAAAACATCATGTTATTCATATACCAGAAATGATTGAAGCTACTGACTGAATGAAAGGAGCTGGCATCTCACTCTCTTTGAATCTTCTTTATCATGCTAAGAGGAGCAGGAAAAAGCAAAAAATTTCAGAATTGCACCTTGCAATGCGGAGAAATTACTGTTTGTGCATTTACAATATTCATTGATTTTTGCCATTGAAAAACGTCCAGAAATGATTGAAGCTACTGACTGAATGAAAGGAGCTGGCATCTCACTCTCTTTGAATCTTCTTTATCATGCTAAGAGGAGCAGGAAAAAGCAAAAAATTTCAGAATTGCACCTTGCAATGCGGAGAAATTACTGTTTGTGCATTTACAATATTCATTGATTTTTGCCATTGAAAAACGTCCAGAAATGATTGAAGCTACTGACTGAATGAAAGGAGCTGGCATCTCACTCTCTTTGAATCTTCTTTATCATGCTAAGAGGAGCAGGAAAAAGCAAAAAATTTCAGAATTGCACCTTGCAATGCGGAGAAATTACTGTTTGTGCATTTACAATATTCATTAATTTTTGCCATTGAAAAACATCATGTTATTCATATCCCAGAAATGTTTGAAGCTACTGACTGAATGAAAGAAGCTGGCATCTCACTCTCTTTGAATCTTCTTTATCATGCTAAGAGGAGCAGGAAAAAGCAAAAAATTTCAGAATTGCACCTTGCAATGCGGAGAAATTACTGTTTGTGCTTTACAATATTCATTGATTTTTGCCATTGAAAAACGTCCAGAAATGATTGAAGCTACTGACTGAATGAAAGGAGCTGGCATCTCACTCTCTTTGAATCTTCTTTATCATGCTAAGAGGAGCAGGAAAAAGCAAAAAATTTCAGAATTGCACCTTGCAATGCGGAGAAATTACTGTTTGTGCATTTACAATATTCATTGATTTTTGCCATTGAAAAACATCATGTTATTCATATACCAGAAATGTTTGAAGCTACTGACTGAATGAAAGGAGCTGGCATCTCACTCTCTTTGAATCTTCTTTATCATGCTAAGAGGAGCAGGAAAAAGCAAAAAATTTCAGAATTGCACCTTGCAATGCGGAGAAATTACTGTTTGTGCATTTACAATATTCATTAATTTTTGCCATTGAAAAACATCATGTTATTCATATCCCAGAAATGTTTGAAGCTACTGACTGAATGAAAGAAGCTGGCATCTCACTCTCTTTGAATCTTCTTTATCATGCTAAGAGGAGCAGGAAAAAGCAAAAAATTTCAGAATTGCACCTTGCAATGCGGAGAAATTACTGTTTGTGCATTTACAATATTCATTGATTTTTGCCATTGAAAAACGTCCAGAAATGATTGAAGCTACTGACTGAATGAAAGGAGCTGGCATCTCATTCTCTTTGAATCTTCTTTATCATGCTAAGAGGAGCAGGAAAATGCAAGAAATTTCAGAATTGCACCTTGCAATGCGGAGAAATTACTGTTTGTGCATTTACAATATTCATTGATTTTTGCCATTGAAAAACATCCAGAAATGATTGAAGCTACTGACTGAATGAATGGAGCTGGCATCTCACTCTCTTTGAATCTTCTTTATCATGCTAAGAGGAGCAGGAAAAAGCAAAAAATTTCAGAATTGCACCTTGCAATGCGGAGAAATTACTGTTTGTGCATTTACAATATTCATTGATTTTTGCCATTGAAAAACATCATGTTATTCATATACCAGAAATGATTGAAGCTACTGACTGAATGAAAGGAGCTGGCATCTCACTCTCTTTGAATCTTCTTTATCATGCTGAGGAGCAGGAAAAAGCAAAAAAATTCAGAATTGCACCTTGCAATGCGGAGAAATTACTGTTTGTGCATTTACAATATTCATTGATTTTTGCATTGAAAAACGTCCAGAAATGACTGAAGCTACTGACTGAATGAAAGGAGCTGGCATCTCACTCTCTTTGAATCTTCTTTATCATGCTAAGAGGAGCAGGAAAAAGCAAAAAATTTCAGAATTGCATCTTGCAATGCGGAGAAATTACTGTTTGTGCATTTACAATATTCATTGATTTTTGCCATTGAAAAACGTCCAGAAATGATTGAAGCTACTGACTGAATGAAAGGAGCTGGCATCTCACTCTCTTTGAATCTTCTTTATCATGCTAAGAGGAGCAGGAAAAAGCAAAAAATTTCAGAATTGCACCTTGCAATGCGGAGAAATTACTGTTTGTGCATTTACAATATTCATTGATTTTTGCCATTGAAAAACATCATGTTATTCATATACCAGAAATGATTGAAGCTACTGACTGAATGAAAGGAGCTGGCATCTCACTCTCTTTGAATCTTCTTTATCATGCTAAGAGGAGCAGGAAAAAGCAAAAAATTTCAGAATTGCACCTTGCAATGCGGAGAAATTACTGTTTGTGCATTTACAATATTCATTGATTTTTGCCATTGAAAAACGTCCAGAAATGATTGAAGCTACTGACTGAATGAAAGGAGCTGGCATCTCACTCTCTTTGAATCTTCTTTATCATGCTAAGAGGAGCAGGAAAAAGCAAAAAATTTCAGAATTGCACCTTGCAATGCGGAGAAATTACTGTTTGTGCATTTACAATATTCATTGATTTTTGCCATT